>NW_019154136.1:9922078-10031139 GCF_002288905.1 Enhydra lutris kenyoni | reverse complement strand
CCATCCACCTGTGCACCCATCCATCCGTCCATCCATACACACATCTATCCATCCACCATCCATCCATCCATCATCCATCCATCCATCCATCCACCCAATCTATGTATCTATCATCTCTATCCATCCATCCAATATATCTATGTATCTATCCATCTATCTATCCATCCATCCATTCATCATCTAGATCTATCTACCTATCTACTTACCTACCTACCATCGATCCATTTTAAAACTTACATAAATGGTACGCCCTTTTGAGACTACCAGCAGTCTTCAGACTGTACTCGGAGGATGCAAGGGGGTACTGAGCCCCTCAGGAGTGAGGACGGGCAGTGACAGGGGGCAGACATGCTATCTGGTTGTTTTACGGATTGCTCACTCTATGGCTTTTGTTGTCTCTACTTTTTTTTTTTTTAATGGATTACAGTTTCAGCTACCATCTCCTTTGAAGACTCACAGTTTACTCAGGCACATTCTCTTCATTGTGCATGAAAGCCGCACATCTCATTTGAGGTTATAGAACTGCTGAAGAAGCTCAGAGTAAAATTCAGGTGTCACGGTGTGTTAACATTAGTGCCCTTTACATGTCTGTGCAGGTTCGCCCTGCTGTGTAAAGGCCAAGTAAACACATTATTCTTCCTGATCCCCCAAGTGTGGGATGTGCTACTGCTTTCCAAAATCAATAATCAGGGGATGCCTGGGTGGCTAAGTTGTTAAGTGTCTGCCTTCTCTCAGGTCATGATCCCCAGGTCCTGGGTTGGAGCCCTGTATCGGGATCCCTGCTTAGTGGGGAATCTGCTTCTCCCTCTCCCTCTGCTGCTTCCCCTGCTGTGTTCCCTCTCATGCTGTGTCTCTCTCCATCAGATAAATAAACAGAATCTTTAAAAATAAACAAATAAAAAATAAAATCGATAATCAGGTAATAAGGCATGAAGCAAGAAGATGTAAAAGTTTCATGATGCCGGAAACAGCAGCCGTTTCATCTCCCTTAAACCGAGTGCCTCATAAGGCTTTATTGTACCACGAAACAGGATGACCATTTAGGAAACTCACAATATTAAAAGCACGTTACGTTGTTTCTCAGCATTGAGCACGTTTGCCTATTATTACTGGGTATGGCTGTCCACAAACACCCAAACCATCATTATCCTTTGCTCAGATACATTAGGGTATGTTTCCAATGGGGCTTTTAAATCATTTTTATTTGTTAGGGTCCTTTTGTCCTGGTTTTTTAATTGGGAGATAGGCTTTCTCGGTACAAAGTTTGTAATTAAATCCCCAGAGTAACGTGTGAACCCGCCACCGTGGCTTCGCGGAAGTGGACACCGTTGTAAGGAGGAATGCACAAATTTTAATTATGTTGTTCATCTTTGCACACGGAGGAACTGATCGCCAGATTCTGGGAGCATTAATTCTACCCAAGCTCATTCTAAAAAACCCTAAATTGGGGTTATTGTAGTCTCCAGTTTTGTACCCTGTGAAACGAGCCTTTAAAAACTCCCTTTGCGGGGCGCCTGGGTGGCTCAGTGGGTTAAAGCCGCTGCCTTCGGCTCAGGTCATGATCCCAGGGTCCTGGGATCGAGCCCCGCATCGGGCTCTCTGCTCAGCAGGGCGCCTGCTTCCCTTCCTCTCTCTCTCTGCCTGCCTCTCTGCCTACTTGTGATCTCTGTCAAATAAATAAATAAAATCTTAAAAAAAAAAAAAACCTCCCTTTGCTAACCTTGAGGACATTATGCCGGCATGTAGTAAGACTGTCACAAAAGGACACAATTGTATGATTCCAGTTATGGGAGGTACTTAGCATCATGGAGAGATGTTCAGAGTGGTTGCCAGGGGCTGGGGGAGGGGTGGACGGGAGGGTGGTGGTTAACGAGGCAGGGGGTTCAGTTTAGCAATATCCAAAGTGCTCTGGGGATGGGTAGGTGATGACGACTGTCCTGCCGTGGGAACGTACTCAATGCCCCCAGTATTTCACAAGTAAGTTTAAAACACCTCCCTTAGTTTTAAACGTCATCACGATTTTATTAATGTATTTGAGAGAATGAGTGCGCATGATGAGGGGGAGGGCAGAGGGAAAGGGAGAATGAGACTCCCGGCCATTCTGTCATCCTTGTGGCTTTATTGTTCTGGGTTTATATGGGTCACAAGAAAAAAAAAAAAAAACATAATCATTGTCAAGATACTTTTTATATTTCTAGAATATATTAAGTATATTTGACAGAGAGCTTTGTGTACACTGAGGGGGTGTGATGTCTTGACACATTTATATACCATAATACAATTGCCCCTGTGGGTTTGGTTAGCCTCTGTCTCTAGTATGTCCTCTAATGATCACTTCTTTTCAAGATGTTTGTTTTGTGGAATAGTCATTGTGATGGTATTCCAAGAAACAAAGGCCAGGTCCTAAGACTCAAGGAGGAGAGTTTGAGCTAAAAGTCCCTGTTGGAAAAAAAAAGAAAAAAAAATGGTAGGCATCCTAGATATGTGTACAGCTGGCTGGAATGTTAGAATTCCTCCATTCCGTGTGAAGGTCCTGTGGCTGGCGGGAGGTTGGGAGGGAGAGGGGGAATCAGGTTACTAACGACAGGATGGTCCGTGGTCAGTGACAGAGCCAGGAAGCTGGATGGACCTCCTGACCCCGAGTGACCGTTTGCATCATTGTCAAGAAGCACGTCAAGCACGTTCTGCCATGATTTTCAGTGATTTCCTGTCTTCTGGCTCGGGGTTGAGACGACATTGGACATGACACCCAGTATTTGTCTGTATAATATTAGTCACGAGGTTGAACAGGAGATGCATTTTCCAGTTTTCCTATCTTTTGGACGCTTGGTTCTTACTTTGGCAACATCTACCGTCTCCCGCATAGGGTGATTTCTGCAATACCGAGCTGGGGTGACTCTCGTTGGGGCTTCCAAGAAACACACAGGAACGTCTACAATGCAACCTTCACTTCTTCCATGTTGGTTGGAACAGGCTGGGCAGGAGATGGCCCTACATGCAAGTAGGTAAAAAAAGTCCAAAGTCTGTACTGGAAAGCTGACCACACATCTTTTATCCTGGAAAATCGTTCTGAGGATTCAGTGGGATTGGGCATGACCTACTGTCTTCCTCTAAATCCTGTCTTGTTGAGAGTGATGTCGATAAAACAGAGCGGCTGGGCCTCAGGCACATGCCACGTGACACCACCAATCATGTCCCTTTTATGGACATTTCCGACAACAGATGGTTCTGTCCTCATGCCAAAATCAAACGGGTTCCTTCAAAGCTCCTAATGGGGACATCACTTAAAATGACGGTAGGGAACTACGAATTCTGTATAGCAAACAAGGTCAAATGCGTGAAATAATTCCATAAGCTTTTACCTATATGTTTCAGCGAGTGTATTAATGTTTTTATCACTACTAATGTCTCCGTATTTGTACATTAGAGCATTTTTGATGCTTTAGGTCAGGGCCTGGTGAACGATGACCTCCCCTGCCCCAGGCCAAATCCACCGGCTGTCTAAATTTGTTTTTGTTTTTGTTTTTAAGGTTGGTGAGTTAAGAAAGGCCTTTACATCTCTAAATGGTTAAATTTTATTTTTTAAAAAGATTTATGTATCTGTTTTTGACAGAGAGAGAGTGGGAAGAGAGGAGGGACAGAGAGAGAGAGGGGGTTCCCAGCATGGAACCCAGCGTGGGACTCGAACTCACGACCCAGAGATCATGACTTGAGCTGAAATTGAGCCCTGGATATTTCAATGGTTAAATTTTAAAGAGCCGTATAGCACGTGTACCAACGTAATCTCGTTAGTGTTGCTTCTTGGTTTGTAAAAGTTCAAGGTCTGAAATATTTACCATCTGGCCCTTTAAGAAGAAATTTGCAGAACCCTGCCTTACAATTTTGGTTTGATACATATATATTTAATTCAGAAAAAAGGGGGTCTCAATGGGTTTTAAAACGGATCCCAGAGCAGGGAAACAGATCTGCACCCAGGTCAAAAATCATTTCAGAACGAGCGTGAGCTTTTAGAGAGGAAGGCCCATGCCACTCAATGATTTTCCAAAGAATTCCCCAAGGATGTGAATGTGCTTTTTTGTTTCCCCCCAGAGTCTACAAAAACCATTTTGTCACGTAAAGAATTTCACGTTGGTTCTGCTCCGGTGATAATTTCCCTCTTAAACAGTTACGAGGAAAGTGGTTAATTACACAGGAGTTAGTCTTGGGAAGGGAACAATTTAAGGCTTTCTCCTGACGCTGTTTACATGGTTCTTGCAAAGGAATCAGCCTAATAACTTTCCGAAGACGGCGGTGGGTCATGGAAGGATTGTTTGTAGTTACGGAAACGCACTGTGACACCAAGTCCCCAAGCGTGAGGCAGGTAGATGTGTGGAAGTGTCCCTTTCTTTTGGGAGATAAGATTTTGGAGAGATTCACACCTATGTGCTGATAAACCCCTTTTTAAAATTTTTAAAATTTCTCTTCAGTGTACCAGAATTCATTGTTTATGCACCAGACCCAGTGCTCCGGCAGGCAGAGGGAGAAGCAGGCTCCCAACTGAGCAGAAAGCCCAATGCGGGGCTCGATCCCAGGACCCTGGGATCATGACCTGAGCTGAAGGCGGAAGCTTCACTGACTGAGGCCCCGTGCTCCCCTGTTGATAAGCCTCTTAGATCACTCTGCACTCGAACCCTGAGAAGGAGCGCACACACACACACACACACACACACACACGTGCACACACAGAGTCGCAATCGTGAAACGGCCCGAGCAACCAATGCACTTCTAGAGACAGAGGCGGGTTTGGCGCACGTACAAGGAGACCTTGTAGATCACAAACGCTTGTGGCCAGGGCAGAGCGAGGGCTGTTCTGAACACAGCCGACAGGATGGTCCATCCTCCAGGATATCCTTTTTCATTCATTTTCAAAGAAATGGTCTTTTACCTTCCCGTTCATAGCATTCTGATCTCAACTGTTAATTGTTACCATGGCAACTGGGGATTCAGGGCAGCTGATGTGTGAGGACTGTGTTATAAATGGACATCCATGATTAAAAAAAAAAAAAAAAGAAGGCAAAAAAAAAAGGCTCTTGGGAGCTTGGCGATGCATGTGTGGGGTCTCGGGGAAGACAAGGGTCTGAAAGAGGATACCACATTCTGGTTTTGTCCCTTCCTATCTGTGCTCCTAGGAGATGCCCCTTTTCTGGAGGATGGAGCTCAGAAGCAGTGGCCACCGGGATGAAAACATCCTGGAGTCTGAACTTGGTCAAGTATTGTTGGGACAAACACTGCAGTGGCGTGTGGTAATGCTTTGAAGCCGGGGTAGTAAAAGGGGATTCGTGGGAAGGGGGTCTGAGAGTATCATGCAGAAGGGGGGTGTGTTAGAAGTGTGGTCCCAACTTTGGGCACATGGCACAGTCCGAGTGCGACCTGGCAGGCTGACCGTTCCTTTCGTGTGTCCTCCCGAGGGCTCATGATGCCCAGTGAGGTGGTCAGGGGTGGTTTGTGGGTGTGTGTGTACGTGAGGGTATTTGCAGAAGACATGAGCACTTGGACACAGGGTCCTCACCAATGGGAGTGGGGCTCATGCAGTCTGTTGAGGGTCTGTCTACACCACAGGGCAGAGGATAGTGGATCTGGCTCTCTGCCTGACGGATGTTCTCATGCCCTCCCACGGGGAGTGATACCGGGAGTGTCCCTGGCTCCCGGGCATGTCCAACGCACACGCATCTCCGCCTTCTCAGGACTCATGGTCATTCGGCCGAGTCCCACTTTGCATGGCCAAGTTACCTCCCCTCTATTTTGTCTCCCATCTTAGGAAATCTCAGGGCTGTCCCTTCGCACACAGGAGTGACTCCCGTCCTGCAGCGAAAGCCGTCTGCATTCAAATGAGGAGAGTGTTGTCACCCACCCAAGTCTTCATAAACGCGCTTATAAATAATATGCTGGATTTGGGTATTCACACCTGCTGTCCCTGAGCCTTCTTCTGTGGGCTGGGCTCATTCCCATACACCCCTGTGAAGACCCTGCACCGATCCATAATCTAGGACCCTCCACTTTCTGCAGCGCCTTCCGGAACTCAAGGTTACTCGGTGCATGTTTGCTGGTCGCACCTGACTTATGGACTAAAGGACTGACTTTGCTGGTTGCTCCTGACTCATGGAGTAAAAGGTCCGTGCCCTGCTCATAATTTCAGGGCACCGAGTCTGTCCTGCTTGTAGACGTTCCATTCAGGAAGGAGAACCAATATGTACAGGGCATGGATTTCACTCTAGGTATAAATATTTCTGTAAGTGGCATGTTTTGTGAGTCTGTTGGCATGTTTGCTGAGATGGAGCCCCCCCAGCCATCAAGGGCACAAGCCACCATGGGCAAGGTGTGCACCATGATTGTTCTTGTGTCTCATGGGCCCACTTTTCAACAGAGTCTTTACTCCATGGTGTTGCTACTCCTCCTGCAGGACCTGGGAGATGCCTACCTGGGTGGGATCCTGATTTCCAGTGAGGGAGCGGGGGATAGGAGACAAGGGCAAGGTGATCTGCTGAATTCATGGTCTTATAAGAATGACGGGCTGGGTGCTACCCAGTGCCATCCCTCCTGTGTGTTAGCTAGAACCGAGCAATACAGACCTACTTGGTGTCCCACAGATGGGTCATTCTCTCTCGGTCCTGCTGTGGAACCACCATGTCCAACTGTTTGGACTGTGCCCCCTTAAGCTCCTCTCAGCCTTGTATCTTTGTCCATCAGGCATGAAGTCAGACCCACATACTGCATGGGTCCCTGAGAGACAGGGCAGGAATTCCCACGGAGCTCGTCCCATGTCCCTGACGCTCAGCTCAACCTGGAACCACGTGAACCACGCACACCAGATACCCCTGAAATGTAACGACTTTGGCTTGTCATTGGGACGTTTTTTGCTGCGAGCCTCACACCCTCACAGCGTGCTTCTCCCTGGAAGGGTGACGATCTCCAACTCCCACATTTTCTCACTTTTGAAAAATCACAGTAGTTTGATCTCATCATGAGCTATCAAGTGCTCAACCAAAGACACCCATTTGTTCGGAAAATAACGCCTTCCTCCTCTCCCTCTGCAGGCCCCAGTCATGATTCACAAGTTGCATCTTCTCCTCTCTTAGGACCTTTTCATTCTACTACTCTTTTCCACTTTTGTGTCTCCTTTCCTTCCTTTTTAATGAAAAATGTTACTTTGTTTCAGAGAGACAACATAGGCAAGGCAACATATGTTAGATTTTAGGCATACGCCCCGGTCGGGTCCTGATTCTAGTTGCCCCCCACCCCCAGCAACGAGCCCGATCACTAAACAGCTTACAATGTGGGCAACTTCATGTCCTCTATGGATCTGCCTACTTTATTTTCAGCAATTGTCATTTTTAGTGATGACCCGTGAGCCTTTTCAGCACGCAGAAGCTGTAACAAAGGAGATGGATGATGGCTTGTAACTGAACCCAAGGGTTACTCTATGTCCTCTCTTAGTCCCCCTACACCAGGCCTACTTGGGGTCTAGCATTTAGTCGTTCACACTTCCCTTACATTCTGTCTTCCAGACAAATGCCTATGGAAAACAGAAATGTTACCAAAGTAGAAATATTAAAAAAAGAAAATTAGGGGCATGTCGGTGGCTCAGTCAGTCAAACATCTGACTCTCGGTTTTGGTTCAGGTCGTGATCTCAGGGTGGTGAGATCGAGCCAAGAGTGAGCTCCATACTACACCATCACCCACTCATGTGCTCTTTCTTTCTCTCTCTATCTCTAAAGAAAGAAAGCAAGCAAGCAAGCATATATTGGCATCTCCCCAAATACCCAGACACTGGGTCCAATGTAAAACTCAGTTGTATTTCTTTCTGTCCTTTGGAGGCCCTATCATGCTCTGATCTTGGAGCTACTCTCACCAATAACAAAAGGAACATTCTTTTTGGTGCCGTGTTTTGCTTTGTTGAAATCACCCCCCTGATTTGATGAACGTTTGAGAAATGATGCGCTGTCACAAGATAGCGACCTTACAGAAGGCAGAGTGTTTGTTAAAAATGAAGCAACAGCCCTTCCCTCCTCCTCATAGTGACCTTCCCTTATCTGATCTTTTTTCTCCATATGAGTTAACAAAACAGGCTCTCCTCCCGTAATTAGTCAGGGCTTTCTGGAAAAAACCGGCAGGCCAGGACTAAACTTTGCAAGCTCACCAGCTGCTTAGAAAACACAGGATAGTGTGGTCTTCTGGTACCCTGTGCACAGCTCTTGTGATGGGCAGGCATGGACAGACACACCAAAGGGGGTTCCTTCCCTTGCCTCTTTCTTTCTTTCTTTCTTTCTTTCTGTTTCTTCCTTCCTTCCTTCTTTCTTTTCTTTCTTTTTTCTTTCTTTCTTTCTTTCTTTCTTCCTTTCTTTCTTTCTTCTCCTTCCTTCCTTCCTTCTTTCCTTCCTTCTTTCTTTCTTTTTAAGATTTTATTTATTTAAGAGCAAGCAAGCATGAGCAGGGTAGGGGTGGAGGTAGAGGGAGAAGCAGACTCCCTGCTGAGCAGGGAGCCTGACGTGGGGCTCCATCTCAGGACCCCAAGATCATGACCTGAGCCAAAGGCAGACGCTTAACCAACTGAGCCACCCAAGTGTCCCCAAATGGGGGTTTTCTTAAACATTAACCTAAGTCCAGTTCCTTCTTAAAGCAAAACAAAAACAATGGTTCCATCAATCTCACTGCAAAAAAAAAAAAAAAATTCTTTTTTCAAGAAAATTTACAGGTCATTTGACATTCAAGAAATGATCTTGGGGAGATCTTGATCTGTCACCTGGTCTCATTGAGAAGCAAGTATTGATCTAGCAGGTGTTTATTGACTTTATACCTGTCTTGCTCTTAAAAAAAAAAAAAAAAAAAAACTTGGGAATGCAAGCTAGTGCAACCACTCTGGAAAACAGCATGGATGTTCCTCAAAAAGTTGAAAATAGATCTACCTTATGTCCCAGCAATCGCACTACTGGGTATTTACCCTAAAGATACAAACGTAGTGATCCGAAGGGGCATGTGCACCTGAATGTTTATAGCAGCAATGTCTACAATAGCCAAACTATGGAAAGAACCTAGATGTCCATCAACAGATGAATGGATAAAGATGTGGTGTATATATACAATGGAATACTATGCAGCCATCAAAAGAAATGAAATCTTGCCATTTGCAACAATGTGGATGGAACTAGAGGGTATTATGCTTAGCAAAATAAGTCAATTGGAGAAAGACAACTATCATATGATCTCCCTGATATGAGGAAGTAGAGATGCAATGTGGGGGGTTGGGGGGTAGGAAAAGAATAAACAGAACAAGATGGGATCAGGAGGGAGACAAACCATAAGAGACTCTTAATCTCACAAAACAAACTGAGGGGGGCAGCGGGCAGAAGGGGGTAGGGAGAGGGTGGTGGGATTATGGACATTGGGGAGGGTATGTGCTATGGTGAGTGCTGTGAAGTGTGTAAAACTGGCAACTCACAGACCTGTACCCCTGGGGCTAATAATACATGTTTATAAAAAAATTTAAAAAATATTAAAAAAGCAACTTGCTAATAATATTAATTTTACGTCCTATGCTAATAACACAGGTGTAAAAGGCTGCTGAAGTAAACTCCTTCCCAGGATTCAAATCCTTCAGTTTTATTCTACTGTGGCTTGGCTTTATGTTTCTGAAGGCCAGGTAATGTGCCTAGGGGAAGGCTCTGTGTTTAGGACAGACTCCTTCTCCTGCAGGTTCAGGAGATGAATGCTCATGGAGAATGCATGACAATGGAACTTGGTGCTGTCAGACTGCATCTATCCACAGCTCTTGCATAAGGCTCTGAAAGTCATACCTTGTCTTACATTTCCCCAATGTCCACACAATGCATTGTGTGTGGTTCCCACAAACAGCAGTGTCAATGGGGTAGAGGAGTCACTTTCTCAGAAGGAAGCAGAAATTTGGAGATTTCAAATAGTGGTAGGATTTCAAGTTTGCAGTGTCCTTGGGTAGAGCCACTGATCTCAAGCCCCACAGTGCATCCGCTACAAGGACCAATGGCTTCCCAAATGGCTTCCCCAAAGGCTAATGACTTCCCCAACAGCCAATGACTTCCCCAATGGCCAATGGCTTCCCCAATGGCCAATGGCTTCCCCAATGGCTAATGGCTTCCCCAACAGCCAATGGTTTCCCCAATGGTCAATGGCTTCCCTAAAGGCTAATGGCTTCCCCAACAGCCAATGGCTTCCCCAACAGCCAATGGCTTCCCCAATAGCCAATGGTTTCCCCAATGGCTAATGGCTTCCCCAATAGCTGATGGCTTCCCCAATGGCCAATGGCTTCCCCAATGGCCAATAGCTTCCTGTGGTCATCTTCCTAAGAACTGAGGCTGCCCATTGCCCCTGAAAACCTGTTGGTGTCCAGATATCATAATGGTGTGCTCCGCTGGCCTTGGGGATGCTGTCCAGTAGGCAAGACAACAATTGTCTGGTGGGGATGTGAGGTTTGCAGCTCTCTCCACCAAGAACTCAAAGTGCTGATGTGTATGTGTTGGTCAGAATGCATTCACCCAGGCTGAAGGGCAAGATGCCTGATGGGATAAAAGTAACTTCAGAAGGATTCAGGGGTGATGGGGCTCCATAGACTATGGGAGCGTTGAGCTATACGAGAGATTTGAGGGTTGCCGATCTCACTGAAGCCTACAGCATGTTCACGGATTGGAGGAGTTACAGAATCAAGGTCAGCTAGCAGTATTTGGGGTGCTAGACGTGCTCATCCAGCATCACAGTGGGAACATGTGGAGAGGGAACCCAATTTGATTGTCCTCCAGAAAATCTAACCCATCTCCATGGCACCCAGAGGACGAAGGGCTTTGGCATCATCCCTGGTGTTCTTTCCAAGGGAAGGATTAATGACCACAGAGCTCATTATCTCCAAAAGTGAAAGGAATTCCACCTCCAAGACGTAAATCCAAACCCTTTGAACCCCATTCACGGACAGTGTGATGCAAATGACCCAACTTCCAGGAGCATTTCCATAACCCCTTGGGGATAGGGCAGACAGTCAGTGCCTAATGGTTGCTTGCCCTATCCTTTCTGCCTGTGATCAAACAGTGTATGGCATGCTTGGGTAAACACTAATTATGGTGCATCTTCGATGGGTGAGCAGACACAGAACGGCATTCTCGGGGCTAAGTGGCCGCGACTTCAAAGCCCACGTTTGGCAAAGTGATTTGTTGTGCTGTCTGGCATGTGAAGGCCCCTGAATAGCTTCATTTTATGGGGGAGGACAGAGTTCCGCTTTGCTGGGCTTTACTATTAAGCAGGAGGGTCCTTGGGCTTTAGGTCTCTTACCTCCTCGCTCTCCCTGGCAGAGGAATGCCCCTCCGGAATCCTTTGAAGGCTCTGCCAGCTTCAGAGTGCCCTCACTGTCATCACTGCCCTTCAATGAGCCCATTCAGCTGTGCTTTCCCACAGCCCTTGATGCACATCGGGGGCCGCTCCGGGTGTCTGCACCTCTGTGCCAGGAACAGAAGAGGCAGGCAGGCATCTCTGCTTGGCTCTAGCTGGCATTCCTGGGCTGGCATGTCCCGGGGACCCAAAGGGCCTTCAGAATCTCCGGGTTAACATGTCTCCCCGAAGCACAGAGTCCCACAGCCCACCTTGGAAAGGCGTCTTCCCAAGTCTCACAGGATGATGAAAACAATCATTTCAGAGAGGTGACACTGTTTTCCAAAATGTCCTTTATGAAGGAAAAGGGTAGCAGATCCTATAGAGCCCTTCTCTCTGGCCGTATGAGCTCCCAAAATATCAAAAGAGGGGGTAGGGCTTTTTGCACAAACTGAGGTTACCTAGTTGGAAATTTTAATGCCTAGACTTTTTCTGAACTATCTCTGGGTTCACAAAGGCGTGGGGGATGCAGAGCCTAACACAGAAAACTCCAAGCATTTGGTCTTTAATTTGCTAATACAAAAATAAGGTATCTCACTGCATTTAGCTGCTAAGGGGGAAAGGAGCAGCCATGAGGTCGCTCAGGGGAGTTTGACAATGTCTGCAGATGAATTCACTGTCCCAACTTGGACGCTCGCTATGGCCTCCCGGTGGGTAGAGACCATGCATGTTGCTAAATATCTCCCAGGACAGCTACACAGCAAAGACATATCGGACCCCAAACATCATCAGGGACACCATGGGGAAACCCCGGGGGGGCAGACCAAGCAGGAAGCAGCTAGCTGGGCCTTGGGGAATCATGTGAGCAGATGACTCTAAACTCAGAGTCTGAGGTCTGTTGAGATCTGCCCGGGGCCATGCGGTAGCCAGAAAATCTCAGGATCCTTTCTAGTCATCAGCCTCAGCTGGGGCAGGTAGGGTCGCTGAAGCAAAAATGGTGCTCATTATGTCCCATTTTTATGCCTCTACCTTCTCGATGCTTCTCTAAATGCCTAAAGCTGTCTATAAAAAGAACCCAACCTCACCCTGTGTCCCATCCTTGTGTCCTAATTAGGACAAGGTAGTATGGCCTTAAAGCTAGTACATGATTAAAATATCGCATATACAAAGTAACATTTCCATATTTTCCTGTTTTCTGCAATGTTTCTTAGGTGGAATTTCTTCCAATTGCTCTCTATGTCGCATCACTTCCTTGCAGTTGCTGTATCGCTAAAAGGAACCTGTTGGTGTGTCCCTGGAGGTCATGTTAAGTCTTGGCCCCACATTTGTGTCTGCTTCTTTGGCTTGTGCATCTCAAAGAACACTGTGTTAAACTGAGATTATCTTAGGGTCCCACCAATCAACAGTCCTTCCCTCAATCTCTACTAATATTCTCACCTACAGAATCACCCTCCCCATTTCCATTTTGTCTACCTAGGTGCCATGCACCTTTGAGGCTCAGCCCCGCGCCCACCGACTATGAAAATCATCTTTAACTGGGACAGTTCCTCCTCCTTCCTCCCCTTCTGACCTCTTAGTCCAATCATAGCACCCATATGGCCCTTCCTGATCACAGAATTTCCAAGTTGGAAAGGATCTTACACGTGGTCCGCCATCTTTCTTTGAAAGATGTATTCATTTATTTTAGAGCAAGACAGCATGTGTGGGAGGGGGAGAGGATTTAACGCCAACTTTGCATTGAGCATGGAGTTGTATGCAGGGCTGGATCTCAGGACGCTGAGATCATGACCTGAGCTCAAACAAAGAGTTGGATGCTTAACCAAACGAGCCACCCAGGTGCCCCGACTTCTTTCATGTTATGGGTGAAACATAGTGAATCAAGAAAACATTATCACGTTGACAAATATATGGTTTTACTAGGAGGAGCTTTAGTCCCATGTTAATTGTTTCTGTCTTGCTGGATGGCAGAGATGGTATCGTATGGGTCTGCCTTTGCAGGCACTGCTCTGAGCACGGGCTGTGCATGCTGATCAGTCCGACACAGCCAATCTTTCTGTATATATGTTGTACTCTTTTATGCTTGCTTCCACCATACGAGATCAATCTTACAAACCTCATGTCTGGCAACCGTTTTGAGGGATTTGGAATTAAGCTTCAAATTTAGCCATCCAATGCCAAGTTCAAGGTGAGGATAGAAAGGAATTCTCTTTCAAACTACTACTGTGTCTTTATGCTGGTGGACAGATTCATTTCTCCTGCTGTGGAAACGGTCTTCCTTGGCATGGATTCTTAGTTCCTTTCCATAAGCAACCAGTTGGGGATCATTCTTATCCTGAGATAGACTTGCCTAAAAGCATTGATCGATCATAGAATGCCTCCCAACTTCCCACAAATGATTCCCTTTCTTTATCTGAAACTACTTCCATTCTCTGACCCTCATCACTTACTTCCACAAACACACTCAGTGATCAGTGATGTCCTTATGTCTACAGAGTTGACACCCACCTACCTAGCAGTCACTCTCTTAAACATCATGTGAGTTTTGACTCATTATTTTGTTTTTCTCGGAAAGAGGATGATAGTGTTTGTGACTCAGATATGATTGTGTTCCTATAATAAAATCTATATTGGGGTATTATGTCCCTCAGATATTCAAAGCAACAGTAAGTACACCCAAGGACTGGTGTGTGGGCAGAAATGTTAATCTACCCAGATATTAAAATACATTCTTTACCTCGTTAAGGGCCATGGTCTCTGTTTTTGCTCAGCTCCAACCCCAGTCATGTCGAATCCCTACCTCACACACTACAGATGAGCTCTTTCTCTAGCACCACAGAAGGAAGGTGTACAAATATTCTCTCCTCTCATTCTTACTGCTCAAGTTCAGTGGTATTTTTCCCAAAGAGCCTCAGGCAGAACCACACTTTCAACAGGGACTGTCTCTGGCGACCTAGACTTCTTCCCCTTTGCACATTAGTTATTCGATCTGTCTACCTTGACAATAGGCAGTGTAACATGCTCTCCAGCAGAAGGGAAGCCATTTGAGGCATTGATATTCCTAGCAAAACCTCAGCTGGGAAGGCGTGATCCACAAAGATGCAAAAATCCCAGCCCCTCAGTCTTGCTCTGACTGGCCCTCCAACCCTTTCACATAATATCCCAAAATGCATGATAGACAACATCCCTGTAAACAGTTCCACCTTGTGAAAATGTTGCTGCCAATGGTCCCCTTGAGCTAAAGATGCCTCGGAGCATTATTTATTAAAATACCAACAAGAAGAATTAATATGTGATCTGTGAGAAATCTTCTATGTCCCTCTTGTGTGCCATCTTTTACAGAAGACGGCATCGTTCTGTAGTTTTTACCCTTGCCTACTCATGCTCACCTCATGTAACCCAGACCCCCCCCCGCAACCATCCATCACAAATGCTTTTGATCATTTCATTATGGGGATGGCTTTTCTTACATCCAAGAAAATATGATTTAATTTCCAGGTTAAGTATTGGGGAGATAATGTGGAATATTGGAGAAAAAAGATATGGCACTGATTGTCCTCAACCTTACTAACTTAGCCCCAAATTTAATGTGCTGCCACCCATAATGGTTTGAAATATACTTCTGTGACTCACGTTGATTCATGACTTTAGCGTAGGCTCTATATTTTCTCATTAAGTGTAAAGTCGCATTTGATTGTCTATCACGAGGGAGCCTCTTAAAACTTGTGTTCAACGTAAGAGAAACTACACCAGTTGTCAGAATGATCTTTCCAGGGATTCCACATGACGACTGAATTCAGGAAGCTCCATAATTATTGCAAACCATGCAGAAATGCAATGGTTTGCAATTCCAAAAGAACTATAGTCTAAGATATACAGAACTTGCACTAGTCAAGAGAACAGTGAATTAATTGTGCTTTTATCTGTTCCTTGACCCTCCTCCCCCAAAACCCAACCAGCTATGGTAGGGACCTAAGTCAATGTTATCATGTAGGTCATACAAGCAAAAAAGGTTCTAGTGACAGGGCCAACAGACATTATTTCAAGAAAACACACAGTTGGACTCTAAGAAAAGTACATAGGCCATAGTCGCCAAACTGTGGAAAGAACCAAGATGCCCTTCAACGGATGAATGGATAAGGAAGATGTGGTCCATATGCATGATGGAGTATTATGCCTCCATCAGAAAGGATGAATACCCAACTTTTGTAGCAACATGGACGGGACTGGAGGAGATTATGCTGAGTGAAATAAGTCAAGCAGAGAGAGTCAACTATCATATGGTTTCACTGATTTCTGGAGCATAAGGAATAACACAGAGGCCATGGGGAGATGGAGAGGAGAAGGGAATTGAGGGAAATTGGAGGGGGAGATGAACCATGAGAGACTATGGACTCTGAGAAACAAACTGAGGGTTTTGGAGGGGCAGGGGGTGGGAAGTTGGGTGAGCCTGGTGGTGGGTATTCTGGAGGGCACATATTGCATGGAGCACTGGGTGTGGTACATAAACAATGAATTCTGGAACACTGAAAAGAAATTTTAAAAATAAATACAAATTTAAAAAAATAGTACATAGGTAATACCATTGCTGTGGCATTAGATATGCCCAAACTTGATTTTAAACTGTGATGCAGAACAGGGTAAATTCTGGGTATGTTGGCTTCTCCCAAAACATATTTAGAGTGGGATGAAATTAATGACCACAGTTAGTGAAAGCCCAAAGGTAGCAAAACCCTTTTGAAAATATATGGGGGGAAAAAAGTGCATAAATAAATACATATGATGTGTTTTACTGAGATTAACTGCTTCTCAGAATTTTCTCTCTAGATTCGTACTCTGAGTCAATTTAGGTTATTTTATAAGACGAACATTGTAATTAATAAATGCGCATTGACTGAAAAAGGGGTCCACAGATACAATAAAGTAGATTACTTTGGAAAATATGGTCATTCACTTTTCTCAAAAATTCACAAAGTAAATTGAATTCCAGTAATGGGATTTACGAATGATTACAAGATTTGCTATTACTGATATTTACTTAGTGGAAAGAAAAAGAACCCAGGGAAGTCATATGTGTTTTTTCTAGAAATAATTATTAAACATAGTAAGTCCCCCCCCAGTGCAAATTTATAAGGAAGAGGTAAATTGAAAGGTTGAAATCCATGTTCTTGCCACCAGCTCCCTCCCGCCCCGCCCCACAATAAAGGAATGGATCAAAATAGACTTCTTACCTAATACAAAATGTTGAGTTCTAAAAGTAAATTAGAAAAAAAAAGTGGAAGTTATTATGATTTTAGGGCTACATCTTGCTTGTATCGTCATTGCATTATTGCTTATAATATCCATCAACTAAAGACTCAGAATCCCAATCACTTAACAAAAGTGGAGAAAGATTGATTCCTACTATTGTGTCTAGATAAATACTTGGGAGCTCTTATGAAATTATTGTTATTTCAAGTAGCTAAAGCTTCTTGGGATTCCCTCAGGTCAATTAAAGGCAGATTCAAATTTTCAATGACAAATGTAAGCATCTACATCAGAAAAAAAGATTGTACTTTTTGCCTTCCTCCTTTATTTTGAGTCGATATTAGTCTACTCCTCTTTTGAGAATACTGATACATTTTTTTTTCACAGTCCACTCGAATGAAATATTACATGTACTGAGATTAAGTGTCGACAGAAATAAGACACGACATCTTGAGATGAAAGTTCAAAGAGCCTCAGCGGTTTGCCATATTGAGTACCGAAAGGAACGTGGTATGGGCCGTTAAGAACACCAAGCTAATAATATATATATTATATATATATATATATAAAACACCAAGCTATAATATATATAATTATGTTTATATTTGTGTTATATAATTATATATTATATTTCTATTCTAATTATGTAATATATATAATTATGTTTATATTTGTGTTATATAATTATATGTTTATATAATTATAATAATTATAATTATAATTACATTATATTATATTATTATATAATTATATATTATATTTATGTTCTAATTATATTCTAATTATATAATATATATAGAGAGAAGTCCACACCCACAAATGCCTCCCTGCTAAATAGCTCAGAGGTCAGACCTCAGTCAGGGGCACCGTTTGGTGGGGTTGGACACTGATACAGCAAAAGGAAGGAAATGCAGCAGCAGAGTGTCCCTATAACTGGGGGGCATGAGGGTTTTGCTGAGTCCGGGTGATGGGCACGAGTTCGTCCCGCATTAGGGTTGGAAAAGGGGGTCCTGAGCCGTTTCAAACAGGCTACTATAGGGAAGGCTCTTAATGACTCAGTTGCTTGTACACCTGTGACTGTTGAAGCCACAGTGACCCAGGGCAACTTAAGAAGGTTGACGTTCTTGAAAGAACATGAGCCCACCCTGGAACATGAAAATGGGACACCCGCATTTCCACATGACAAATGTCGCCCCACATGATATCCCACATGACAAATGTTCTATCTTGGCTCATACCCAAACCATGCTGATTTCATCGATATTCGCTTATCACTGAGGCAGGTCATTGGTCCTCTGTACTCCCTCCTTAAGGGGACTTCCTCAGTCTTTGTGGCCTCAGACAGGTAGCGGGGACACTTTTTATTACTGAGCAGGTTTGAAGAGTGGACCATCATGGAGCCCACAGAACACATAGGAACCTGAGCCATGATGAGCGTCCATAAGAGATCTGGTCTCATACCGAAAGGGAGTGTCAAAAAATCGTCAGTGATTTTCCTCCACTCTTTCTGATTTCTGTCAATTGCACAAGATCAGCCCATCTCCTTTGCTATGAAATCCCGATAATAAGGATTATCCCTACCATCTGGTTCATGGATTGTATAAACCTTCATGCCTTCGACTTTTCCTCACATTTTCCACTTCATTCTCTGGTTTTACTTCCACGAGGATGAGAAGCATCTTGCAACAGTAGTGATAGGTCTTTCTATCTCTCTGACATAGAATCACAATTGTTTCGTTTTGAATTACACCAGAGTAACCTTGAGGTTGTCGTCACCCACTCCCAATGCCCCTCCTCCTACTTGTGCACATGCTCTCTCTCACTAAAATGAGCAAATGTTGGCCAGGAATGTAGAGAAAGGGGAACCCTCTTACACTGTTGTGGGAATGCAAGTTGGTGCAACTAGTCTGGAAAACAGCATGGAGTTTCCTCAAGATGTTAGAAATAGAGCTACCCTACAACCCAGCAATTGTGCTACTGGGTATTTACCCCAAAGATACAGATGTAGTGAAAAGAAGGGGCACCTGCTCCCCAGTGTTTATAGCAGCAATGTCCACAATAGCCAAACTATGGAAAGAGCCCAGATGTCCATCGACACATGAATGGATAAAGAAGATGTGGTCCATATATACACATACAATGGACTACAACTTAGCCATTAAATAATGACATCGTGCCATTTGCAATGACGTGGATGGAACTAGATGGTATTATGCTGAGCAAAATAAGTCAGTGAGAGAAGGACAATTATCATATGATTTCACTTAGATGTGGAATTTAAGAAACAAAACACAGGATCATAGGGGAAGGGAGGGGAAAATAAAATAAGATAAAATCAGAGAGGGAGACAAACCATAGAGACTCTTAACTCTAGGACAAATTGAGGGTTGCCGGAGGGGAGAGGGGTGGGGGATGGAGTAACTGGGTGATGGGCATGAAGGAGGACATGTGATGTAACAAGCCCTGGGTGTTGTATGCCACTGATGAATCACTGACTTCCACCTCTGAAAGTAATAACATATGTTAATTTATTCAATTTAAACTAAAAAAAAATTTTTTAAAGAATAAGATGGGTGTGAGAAGGTCCATGAGACAAGCATGGAGATGCATAGTCCCAGATGTCTGGCAGGGAAAGAACAGGACTGGGGAGCTCGGGAATCCAGCTAGGGCTCCAGTAACCCATGATCCAAGCAATCTGGGTGAGATTCATGGTCACACAGAAACTCGAATCCTTCTTGCTGAAAATCTGACAGATCTGAGCCTATATGATGCAGAATCACAGGGCATCGCACTTTTTGCCCATCAAAATATGGGTCTTCTGTGGCCAAATCTCCCCATTTGTAAGGGAAACAAGACATCAAGTTTTAAGGTCAAAATCTACCCAAGTTTAGATGTTCAATAAAACACATTGAGAAAGACTGCAGTTAGTGTCAATAAAACATTTAAAAATAATACAAAAAAGTAACATGATTATAAAGAATCTTAGTTCTTTTACAAGTGAGGAAAGAAACTTTTTTTTTTCTTTCTTAAATAGTGAGGGATATAATAAAGTCAACATAAAGTACAGGAAATTATTCTGATACAGAGATAGAGAATCTCCACTGTCCAAAAACTCAAAAATAATCCTTCCTATTATAGGCAAAGGCAACAAGCAATAAACCAAGGAAATAGAACTATCAAAATTGAAAACACTTTGCTAAGATTTTTAACAAATTTCATATGTTTTTGTCAAATTAGGTGATGTAAATTAGGTCAAATAAAATTTACTTTCCAAATCTTCATGTTTTATTAACTCTTCCATATTCTGGAGCAAAGAGATAGTTTAAGTCAGATTTTAAGAGATCCCTGAGTGGCATGAATAATTTCATAACAATACGAACACATTATTAACAATGCGTGATGTGTTCATCCTTGCTATCTTCGAAAGAATGAATAAGTGTGTGAAAAATAAACATAAAAGCCACCCACCACGCCTCCAGCAACCCTTGGTTTGTTTTGTAGAGGATTTTGTAAAATCCCTTATGGTTTTTTCTCCCTGTTTTTATTGTATTTTCTTTCCTTCCCCTGTGTTCTTCTGTTTTGTTTCTTAAATTCAACCTATGAGTGAAATCATATGATAACTGTCTTTCTCTGAGTGACTTATTTCATTACCATCATTACCTCTAGTTCCAGCCACATTGTTACAAATGTACGGTATCATCCTTTTTGATGGCTGCATAGTATTCCATGGTATATATGAACCACATCTTCTTTATGCATTCATCTGTCAATGGACATCTGGGCTCTTTCCACAGTTTGGCTATTGTGGACATTGCTGCTATGAATACAGGGGTGTTGGGGCAACAGGGTGACAGCATGAAGGAGGTCATGGGATAGAATGAGCACTGGGTGTTGTATACCACTGATGAATCACTAAACTCTACCTTGAAACTAATAATGCACTCTATGTGAATTAACTGACTTTATTTTTTAAAGATTTTATTTATTTACTTGAGAGAGAGAGAGAGCACAAGCACAGGAAGGGGAGGAGGGAGAGCGAGAACCAGGCTCCCCAGAGTCCAACCTGGGGTTCAGTCCCACAACCCTGAGATCATGACCTGAACTGAAGGCAGATGTTTAACCAAATGAACCACTCAGGCACCCCAATTAACTGAATTTAAATTTTTTTTTCCTAAAAAAGCAACACTTACATGTGGGGAAAATGCACGCCAGGTACACAAAATCTCTCTCTCCTTTTTCTTGCAATTGCATGCGAATTTATGATTATTTTAAAATAAAAAGTTTAACTGAAAACACAAATACAAGAAAACACCAGGCAGACCGTCTCCATGCTTCCACTGCGCAGTCTGCCACCCCTGTGGTGTCACACTGTGTCACACGGACGTATGAAGTGTTGGCTGTGGCTTGAATGGATGAAATAGGGTTGTGGGTCCGAGGTTTGAGTGTGACAAAGAGAAGCATTTTTGTGATGCACACCTGTATATCATTGGATAATTGTGAGTGTGGAAAGTGCTAACAGGTGTCTAACTAGCGTGCTGTTTCCTCTCTAATAAAAAGTAAACCTGAGCCATGCAAAGGCATGGAGGCTCTGTTGATGCGAGACAGAAGAAACTCGTATCAAGGACCCACACACGCATGCACAACACTCACTGTCCAACAAAACAAAGGTAAGAACTGCCCTTTATTTGGGTGACAGAGGTCAAGGGTCATAAAGCAGAACAAGGGACACTCGACCGTATGTTGGGTACAAACTGGGCTTTCCTGGGACGTGCAGGCAATTTTCACCAGGACCCCTTTCACACGTTTGGTTGGTGTCTCCAACAAATGTGTGGGCATCGCAATTTCAGGGGCACGTGTTGCTGAAGTTCTAAGTGTCTTCATAAATGTGTGTCTGTGGGGGGAACCCCACAGCTTTGCTGATTTGCATTCCCATGAGCTTGTCTTTCTTTGTAGGATAAAAACAGTAGTTTTAGGGGCACCTGGGTGGCTCATTGGGTTAAAGCCTCTGCCTTTGACTCAGGTCATGATCTCAGGGTCCTGGGATCAAGCCCTGCATCGGGCTCTCTGCTCAGCGGGGAGCCTGCTTCCTCCTCTCTCTCCGCCTGCCTCTCTGCCTACTTGTGATCTCTCTCTCTGTGATCTCTCAAATAAATAAATAAAATCTTTAAAAAAATAGTAGTTTTATCTGCTCACTTAGTTCTGATGATACCCTGGGCAATGGGTCCCTATTCACTAGTCTCCAGAAAGTGATTTCTATGCAGTGGAAAACAATAGGAGAAGGAGTAACAGAGGACAGTATTTGGAAGCAACCTGTGTTGTTGCTTTGCAGCCTCAAAAAACCTGATAGACACAACACCGCATGCTTCCCGAGGATTTGCTACACCAGGCTCTTTGCTATGTGCTTACTTTATTTTTTTTTCTTTTCTTTTTTCTTTTTTCTTTTGTTAGGATTTTATTTATTTATTTGACAGAGAGATCACAAGTAGGCAGAGAGGCAGGCAGAGAGAGAGGAGGGAGTAGGCTCCCTGTTGAGCAGGGAGCCCGATGTGGGGCTCGATCCCAGGACCCTGAGATCACGACATGAGCTGAAGGCAGAGGCTTAACCCACTGAGCAACCCAGGTGCCCTGAGGGCTTGCTTTTTAATGTTATGCATATATAGATATAGATATAGATATAGATATAGATAGATACAGATCTATAGTAGATATAGATAGTTATATAGATCTATATCTATATCTATATCTATATATCTATAGATCCATATCTATCTATCTATATCTATATCTATATCTATCTATATATCTATATATCATAGATAGATCTAGATATCTATATATCTATATAGATATCTATCTATATATCTATATAGATATCTATCTATATATCTATATATCTAAATATCTATATATATCTATATATCATATATAGGTCTCTCTATCTATCTATATATCTATATATCTATATATCATATATAGATATAAATCTATATCTATCTATATCTATCTATATATCTATAGATCTATAGATCATAGATATATCGATATATCAATATATCTATATATTTTATTTCTATATTTATTTATCTATATATTTATCTATAAATCTTTATGTATATTTATCTATAAATCTATAGATTTTGTTTATCTATATATCGATATCTCTATGATCTATAGAGATATCGATATATCGATATATAGATAGATATAGATAGATCTATATCTATCTATATATCTATAAATCTATATATATATATATTTTTTTTTTTCATTTTGGTCAGAAGATAGGTCTTGGAAGAGAAATCAGGACTGGACCTCTTTTCAGAGGATTCCTCCTCTCTGATAATCCCATACGGCAACACTACATGGGATGCTGGAAAAATGTGATAGGCAAAGAGGGGGTCTTTGGGGATGAGTGGATATTTCTATTAATTCAAGTACCTCGGTGCAACCTCCCAAACAGTATTTATCCGAACAAAGGGTTTCTCAGAGTTACCAGAGTTAAAAGGATCTGCAGCCGGAGAAGTCTGGAAAAGCCATATATTCGTTGTTGCTTGTAGGGTCACAAGACAGCATGCTGTTCAAAGTGCTAACATGAACAACATGGATTGGATTGCATTTCCCTTCGTCTCCCCACACTTTCACGGCAATGGGGATGGCTTTTTTTTTAAATAATATTAGTTTTAAATAATACTTAATTTAAATAATATATTTAATAATTTAAATATTTAAATATATTTATTTTATTAAATAAGACATATTTAATAAAATAAATATATTCATTTAAATATATTTAATATATATTAAATAATATATTAGTAATAATATATTTAAATATTTAAATAAATATATTTATTTAGTTAATAAATATATTTAAGTATAAATAATTTAAATAATGTTAGTTATGAGTTTTTTTAAATAATATTCGCTGTCACAGAGAACACCGATTGGGGGCACTTAAACAACAATTATGTCTTATAATTTAAGCACAGGGGTTGGGAGTCTGAGATCCTGGTATGGTAGAACCTGGTTTCCCTTGAAGCCTGTCTCCTTGGCATGAAGATGCCATCTTGTCTCTGTGTCCTCAGGTCGTTGTCCCTCTGTTTCTATGTTCTAATCTCTTCTTCTTTTATTTATTTATTTGCTTGGTTATTTATTTATTTATTTGACAGAGAGGAACATAGCAGGAGGAGTGGAAGAGGGAGAAGCAGACTCCCTGCTGAGCTGGGAGCCCAACGTGGGACTTGATCCCAGGACCCTGGCATCATGACCTGAGCCAAAGGCAGACACTCACCCAGGTGCTCCTAATCTCCTCTTCTTATAGGGACATGCATCATACTGGATTACGGCCCACCTTCCTGACCTCATTTTACCTCAATCTCGTCTTTAAAGGCCCTATCTGCAAACATGGTAGTTGGGCTTAGAAATTCAACCTCTGAATTTGGGGGAAGGTGGGTCACAATCCAGTCCATCCATAACAAATACCCATTAATACTGTAGGAATAGTCATCTGGAGAAGGCGACCGGAATGCTGGTCTGAGGATGGTGACGAGTTCCCACAGGTGCTCCGAAAATTATCTGCAAGGATTTGAACGAAGGTCTGTGAGTTCTTCTAGCACACAAAGCGATGGGTTCTTCTTAGAGGCACCAAGAGCATCGATGGGGTTTGACCAGATGCCCTTACCTAGTTGTGTACTTGTTCTTAAAAATGCACCCCCTAAAAAAACTGCCCTTCAAACTGACCATAAACTTCACTTAAGTTACGATCGCCCATCTCAGTATTCCCAGCAGCACTGACGCCTTGCTCATTCACAGGCCATCACGCAGGTCTCCAGCATCCCCTTTGCTCACGCCGTCAGCCCTCCAGATGAGAACTCCGGTGATTTTTAAGTGTCGGGTTCCTGGGAGCGATCAAAGGCACAGGCATGTTTGAAGCTGTGTTCTGAACGGTGCAGCGCTATTAAAGCAATTATCGGATCCACTGTAAATCCAGCTGGATAAACTCCGAACGAGAACATCCTTTACACTTTCCTTCGCCTATAATGAGGCCACACGGGTTCCTTCCTTGGGCTCCTGTTTACCTGATTTCGAATAATGCTCAGAGCTGGCCAAGCTTGAAATTATGGAATGGAAACGTCTCATTCTGAGAAAATCCGCGAGACTGATTCTCAACAGAGTCCTTCTGGGGCAAACAGCCTTCTGTCCTTCTGGGTGAGGATGAACGTCGCCCATGTGAGGGGCCGAGGTGTGTGCAAGGGTGGGCGGGTGCTAGAGGGAGCTGGTGCAGAGGGGACAGGGAAGCCCTTTGAGAAACCTGCAGGACCCCGTTGGCCAGAACACTGTTCTATTCACAGTGGCTATGAACACAGGTTAAGGGACATCAATGTGGATGTTCTGTCCAGACAGAAACTCTGGAATGTTCCTACAACTTGCAGTAGGGAATGGACAATGAACATAGCTTCTGGTCACCTGGGTTTCACCTTCATACACTCTCAACCCCACAGAAGACCTGAATCACGAGCCTTCCTAATGGCCCTAACAAATTACCCTTTCTAAGAGAATGGGGATTTTAAACCATTTTCCCTTTGTTTCCCAAAGAGCGGGCTCACTCTGTATTAGTGGTTAAGTAGAGATTCAAGAGTGCTTTTCTGATTTTCTTTTCTTTTTTAAATGCTTTTTACTGGATAGGAGAATTTTTACATGGATAGGAGAAGCTGAAACCCACCATTTATTACATGGAATTTTTACATGGATAAGAGAAGCTGAAACCCACAATTTATTCAAGATTTCTCTATATGTTTAAACCAGTTGGCAAGCCTCAGAGGTGTCCCATACAAGGAAAGCAAACTTACTGTGCACAAAATGATCACCTCTCCCAGAAAACGCCTGGAATTCAGCATTCTGTTTTCTGGAGAACATAATTCAGGTTGCATTTTCCTGAACTCGCTGAGTGTAAAGATTCTCAAATCACTCTATAAATCTCCCCCTTTTCACTCTTCACTTGAACCCCGTGAATATGCATATTGTTTGTCTAGTGTATTTGAGGTGATGTGTGTTTTTTTTACCTAGAAAAACAGAATTATAGCACACAGTTTCTTGTTCATTCTTGACAAAATTTGGGAAGTATGCAGTGCCATAAATGTCATAATATTGGGTGCTCACTGTGTGTACCAGAGGTAAAACGTTTGCATATCCTTATACCCCCAGTAAAGCGATTTAAAAAACCACCCACACATATTGTCACAATAAGATCTAAAAGTGTTCTCGATCCGTACTAACCCTTTTGACGGGCTACTTGTATCAGGAATTTCCTACATGTATCAACAAAGTTTCTACTGATACAATGTAAATTGCAATTTCAGCTTCTACGAGATGGGTGTAATTTTCACGTTGTAGAAAGGAGGCTGAGACACCAAATCCATATTTGGGTGTCTTTTCATTCACAAGATGTGGCAATAAAAATTTTGCCTTGATAAAGAATGCTGTCACAGGCACCTATCTTGAAATATTTCATACCTTGGGTTGCGCATGACCTACTTTTATTCTTTCCCCCTTGGTCATTTACAATTTGCGCGAGCAAACTCTCTTTTCATCCTCCACTGTTAAAAGTTTGTGTAGGAATTTTTGTTGAATGGAAAGGAACGGGGCCACAGATAAGGAATGTAGGCAGCCTCTGGAGGCGGGGAGGGCAAGGAAACAGGTTCCCCCTGGAGCTCCCTGCAAATGCCTTGCTACCAACCTGCTGAGACCCATGCCCCAGACCACCGAGGTGCAGAACTCTACAATAATGACTCTGATGTTTGAAGCCACCAGGGCTGTGGCTATATGGTTCAGCCGCCGTGAGGGACAAATGCACAGAGCAGGCTTGCGTGGTGATGAGAAACTGGCCAGCTCCCAGCCAGTGCCTTTGGGACAGTGTTCTTGATCTACAGTCCCATTTGTCTTGTATCATGTGTCCCCCATCCTGGACATCTCAAAGGCAGACTTTGCTGAAACCAACCCTAACGCTTGCCTAATCCTGCCTTTGGAACATCACTCTATCTCCATGTGCATCTCTTGTGAAGCGGGCTTGTGTCGGAAAACAAAGAGTAGAGGGTTTCTTGAGTTCATTGAAATGTGTCTATAAGTACATATTCATATGGCTGGCAGAGTTGACCTTCACTGGGACTCCACCACCTGATAGCCAAGCTTTTGGGCTCCTTTGCAGGGCCAGAAAGTCCTGATAGCTATCCAAAGTCTGAGGGCATTGCTAGGTGACTAAATCAGCCTAGGTTGGGTTAAAAAAAAAGGTCATATATTCAGCTATAATTAATTTCATAATGACAAATGAACATATTTTGTTCATTATCCATCAGCAGTGTGGACAAAATCTGCAAGCACTTAATTTGTAAATGAGTCCTCTAGAAATAAACGATTTTCACTAATTTAGACTGACCTTCTCCATCAGTTAGTGCCAAGTCATTAATAATATATTGTTACTAATTTGCTACAATACTAATCAGCCCGGGGTCAATTATAAACATAGACATCACATGGACACTCTACTCATTATTGGGAATCAAATCCTCATCTTTAGTGAATGATGAATAGTGACAATGTGCTCATTAATTAGGGTAAGTTACACTGAGATGAAGGGGGGGCATATTCCCATCATTTATTTATAAAGCAATCTTCTAGTTCATATCCTTCTCTGCTTAAACCCCTTGATTACGGGAGTGTTTGGCTTGCCTTGGTGTCTTTCAAAATGCCTACTCTGTTTTGATTGGCCATGGAAATATTTGAACGGAAATAAATGCACATAGGGGCCCTTTCAGAGCAGGAAGAGGGTGGGAAAACAGATCAAAATAAGCATTTTCTAATGGGAGGGGGCAGACACAGAGAGGGGAAATTTGGGATCTAGGCTAGACACCAAGGCTGAATAATAGTCACAATGTGTTCTAGATATAACCTGATCATTCAACGTCATGACAAAGAAAGACATACTTTTGCCCAGGAAGGAGTTTATAGTCTCGAGGGACAGGTGTCCCGGAGGAGGGTTTGTCCAATGCGACAATATGACAAGCAGAAATCGTTGGACACTCAGTGCTCAGGTGAGTCACTCTGCTTCCAAATCTGACTCATAATAATGGGAGGTCCCCTTCAAAATTACTAGATTTTTATATATTTGAAAGTAACATTTTTGATTCCAGGAAGAAATAGATAAGCAATGACAATTTTTTTTCCAGTTAATTAGCACATAACGTAGTATTTGTTTCAGGGGTATAGATCTGTCATTCATTAGTCTTATAAAATACCCTCCCCGGGAAGATACAAAGATATGGAAAAACATTGCATGCTCATGGATTGGAAGAACAAATATTGTGAAGATGTCTATGCTACTAAAGCAATCTACACGTTCAATGGAATCCCTATCAAAATCCCATCCATTTTTTTCAAAGAAATGGAACAAATGATCTTAAAATTTATATGGAACCAGAAAAGACCTCGAATAGCCAGAGGCATGTTGAAAAAGAAAGCCAAAGTTGGTGGCATCACCATTCCAGACTTCAAACTCTATGACAAAGCTGTCATCATCAAGATAGTCTGGTATTGGCACAAAAACAGACACATAGATCAATGGAACAAAATAGAGATCCCAGAAATGGACCCTCAACTCTATGGTGAACTAATCTTCAACAAAGCAGGAAGGAATGTCCAATGGAAAAAACACAGTCTCTCCAATAAATGGTGTTGGGAAAAGTGGACAGCCACAAGCAATGAAGATTTTAAAAATACATAGGACGGAAATCACAACCACTAGATTACATTCTATTTAATGAGAATGTTAGACACTGTGTATTTCATAATGAAATGTATAAAATAATGAAATGAAATAACTGAAAACAAACATAGAAAAAAGATACTGGAAATAAGCCAAAATATGTCTGACATTATTTCAAGAAATTCAGGACTCATGGGGATTGTGTTTTCTGTTCCTTATGTTCTCTTGTCCATGTCTTTCTACATTTTTATTGTTTGTCAAAAAAACTAATGAAATTTTTTAAATGTATTTTAAAATTCTGAGCACGCAGTACAAATAATCCATGTTCATTTTATGAAGGACTTTGTAGCCTACATCATTGACGCAGCTTTCACGAATTTTCCACACCTTCCCAGTGCGCATAACAAACTCTCATGTTGCCTTGGGTACCTGCATTTGATTTGACAAATACGATTTTCCCCTCTCCAAACATCTATGGTTTACAGCTTCACCAACCAACTGACAACAAATTTAGTTTTCCAGGCAACTGTGTAGGACTTACTTTATGTTCACCCAAAAACTTGCTGTAAGAGATAGTGGAATTTGGATAATCACACACATTGAAAATAAACACTCTGCCAGCACTTGGATGAACTGAATTCAATTTAGAAAGGAAATGAGCACTCTGTATAAAGGCATGTAATTGTATGTATTTAAATCATTATGTACTAATTTGGGTTAAAAGTAGGTATCATCAAGTGAAATCCAATACCAATACCAAGAAACATTTTAACAGCCCATGCCTGAGTGTTTCCCCAGCTCATCCCACACTTTTTTCAGAGGACGGACCCACAATGAGCTGAGGATCTAATGCCAAAAAAACCCACAGAATGGGAAACAAGAACGTTTTGTGTATCCTATGTTCTCCTGAGAAGTTTTATCATGAATTGGGTGAACTTCCCAATAATAATTATCTTTTTTTTTTTTTCAAATATTGAAGATCCAGATATCTTTCTTTATAGGATGGTTGGCTCCAGAATACATCACCATTAATGCTAACATTCTCTGGAGACAATGGAACACCCAAAAGTCGATGCTGAATTTTGTTCTCCCACCTACTGAGTGGTATTTAGTCTCTAGAGTTTTGCTTCTGTTTCCCTATGAACAATATGGTGGATGAGTCATAAAGATGATTTTATTTACTAATCAAACTCCTGTCATGTGCTTACTAGCATGTACTAGGCATGGTATGGTGCTCAGGGATTAAAAAGATAAGTTCACAAGAGGCTCACAGTTAAAAAGGAAACTAGAGATGTGAATAAGGTCTGAAGGAAATTTGTGTATAAAGCAGAGGCACTATGAATTAAGGCTTGAGCACCTCTGGATGTGGTGCACCTTTCGCTAGAATATAAACATCTGGGGGCAGGCATTTCTGTTTTATTTTCCACTGGTGTCTACACTAACTACAGCAGCTTTTAGAATATAGTTCAAGAAAAATTTGCCAAATGGACAAATGACCAGAGCTGCCCAACAGAACTTTTAGGAATCATAAAAATTGTCCACATTGCTGTCATCCAATATGGTAGCCACCTGTCCCAAGGATGGCTATTGATTCCTTTCAAAGCAGCAGATGCAACTGAGAAATGGTGTTTGTTTAAATTAAAGAAGACTTAAATTTAAATGGCCTCATGACACTAGTGGTTACCATAATGGACAATATGAAATACTCATTTTGTTTTCCAGGGGCTTGTCTATGTCACTGGACTCTAAAATTCATAATACTTGGGGCACCTGGGTGGTCCTGTCAGTAAAGCATCTGCCTTTGGCTCAGGTCATGATCCCAGGGTCCTGGGATCGAGCCCCACATCGGGCTCTGTGCTCAGGGGAGAACCTGCTTCTCCCTCTACTGCTCCCCCTGCTTATGCTCTCTTTCTCTCTCTGTTTAATAAATAAAAGCTTTAAAAATGAGAAAAATATATATATACTATATAAATACTTCAAAGGCTTTCCATCATCCTCCCCATTATTTTTATTTTTCAAAGTTCTTCTTGTTATTCTTTGTTTTTCTACATGTTCTTCTAATTGGTTGTGGCTTATTGGTGGGGACAACACTTACATAGTCTTTTGTATCCTACACTGAATTCCCAAGTGACAAGCAAGGAAAACGACATTGCTACTCATACGACAAACAAAGGCTGAACTCCCTATGCCATGAGCACCTCCTAGGAAGTGATGATTACCAGACTCACAATGGATAAGTACGCAAATGGGTGAAGGACAGGAATGGACCATTCCTAGCAAAGAAGTAATACAAATGGCTTTTGGACAGGGGAAGAGATGGTTGTTAAAATAATAAAATGACTAAATAAGCAATTACAAGTGCACAGAGATCCTATTTTTAATCCAAGAGATGAGAAGCATAAGCCATTATGGGGTAGAGCAAAGCCATCACTAAGGGTCCATTAGTCCCTTCTTGTGTACATCCCAGGGAGGGCTGCCTTTGTTATTCTCTGGAGTACAAAATAAATGAGCACCTAAACACAGATCTCAAGATTGCACACTTATTCTGTGTGCAATTTACAAGTGCTTAGATGCTGCCTAGTCTCCTGTGGAAACACCTCAGCCCTGTTATGAGGCCATTTTGGGGCAAGAAGCACCACATTAAGACCAGTTCCATTTTCCTAATCACTTCTTGGTGCTGTTTCTCTTGCTTTGATGGAGAAAGAGAACAAAATCTACTGTCTGTGGAAAATCTGGATGTCTCTAAGCAATCTGTCACTCTCATGTCAACAGGGTTTCCTTGTTCGCCTCATTTCCACCTAGGCATGGAGCTTGCAAGAGCCGCGGAAGTGGGGACAGAAAAGAGAGCAGACCAGATTACAAGAAAGAAGACAATCTGGAATGTGTCACCCTCGAGCAGACAAGCTGAGAATTGGTGGATCAACAGAAGAAGAGGCATCATGAGTTTTGGCAGAAAAAAATAGGAATAAGAAATGATAGTAAAAAGATAAAGTGGCAGGGGAAGCATGATCATGAAACCCTCAACATCTCAGGGGGGTTGGCTGGGGCTTTCATCTGAGAGAGAAATCACATTTAAAAGGCACAGACCCAAGCCATGGGCACTCGATCAGCACAGACCTGTGCTGTTCAATATGGTGGCCATTTTACCATGTAAGGCCATGAAGATCTTCAAAGATGGGAGATGTTTGAACAATGGAGGTAGGCTGTAATTACAAAACACACACCTCATTTCAAAATAGGCACATGATCTCCTCAGAACGCTTTTAATATGGAGTACTTATGTTGAAATAATAGTTTAGATATATTGGGTGACATGAAATGTTGACTTTAAATCAATGTCACTATCTTATCCACTTTTTTTTTCAAATATAGCTACTAGAAAATTCAAAATGACACAAGTGTCTCCTATTACATTTCTACCAGACAGAATTATTCAACATGACCCACACCAATACATTCAGTCCTTTCTTCAGCTCCCTCTTGACCTTGCCCAGGCAGGCACCATGTGTCTCATCTGGTTCAGGAACGTAATATGGGTCCCCTTGCATGAACAGCAACCCATCCCTAATTTTACCCCGTGAGCATCTGCTTTCGGATGGGTTTTCTATTCACTCTTTGTGTCCTCTACTCCCTCTCTTTGTTCTCTTCATTAGGTGACATGCCTCCTGCATTCACTAGTTTTATATGTCTTTACTGACTCATGTACTATTTTCACCCCTTGCCTGTAAACATCCATTCTGCTGTTCCACACTCTATCTGCAACGCACTTCTACCTGCTACAGAATTATCCCAACTTAAGGTGGGAAAATAGGTGTTTTAACATCCCTCATTTTTTCTCAGTTCTCTGGTCTGTCTCAAGACAAAATTACCCCACCTCCCTTCATCTGGAAGATGTCTGTGCTTAGAACTGATTGGTCTTCCCTGTTGGTGTTTTCCCCCTTTATTACAGCTAGCCTCCATCGAGCCAGATCTTCTTACCATAAATAAAATTGTATCTGAAACACAGAAGCTAACTATTTAACACTTGGATATAATTGTCACGGAACTATTTTTTTAAAGATTTATTTGCCTATTGAAGGGAAAGAGGGAGAGCATGGGTGCACAAGCGGGGGAAGGGGCAGGAGCAGAGGGAGAAGGAGACAAGCAGATTCAACACTGAGCGTGGGTCCAACTGGGGGCTTGATCCCACAACCCTGAGATCGTGACCTGAGCTGAAACCAAGAGTTTGATGCCTAACCAACTGAGCCACCTAGGCTCCCATGTCATGGGACTATTTTAAGGAGGCTATTAAAAATATGTGGTAGGGACAGGTGGGTGGGTCAGCGGTTGGGTGTCTGACTTTTGATTTCTCTCCAGTTGTGATCTCAGGGTTGTGGTATTCAGCCCTGCAGTGGGCTCTGCACTCTCTCCCTCTACGCCTACTGCCTTTCAAATAAGTAAATAAATCTTAAAAAAAAAATATGGTGTATACCTAGTAAACTTTGACATCTCTGCAACCCCATCCATCCACTAGAACCTCTACCTGGCCAGACCTGGCCAATGGGAGAAATTTAATCTCCTGTTGAAACATGGATGTTGATTTAAATTTTCCATCCAGAAGGTACCCATCTGAAGTGGGAAATTACTGTGTGGCTCTGCATTCTAAACACCCATCTTTAGCACACAATTAGGTGGCATACAGGGGAGTGTTATGCAATGGTATCAGAACAGAGCCTCTGAAGCTTTGAAAATCACAGTGAAGGTCATCAAGTACAACTGGTTTCCTCCTTGCCAAGTATCCTGATGGCCCCAGGTGATAAAACAAAAGCGCCACACACCGGACACTTTGTGTCTCAAATGTTCTGGAGGCAGGATCGGGGCACCAGGTGAGGTCTCTCTTCCTGGCTTGAAGATGGCCACCTTCTTCTCACTTTGTCTTCATGTGGCAGTGAGCAAGTGCTGGTGTCTCTTCTTCTAGCACAAGGACACGAGTCCCATCATGGGGCCCTCCGCCACGACCTCATTTAAATCTAATCACCACCAAAGGACCCACCTCTGTTGTATAAATCAGCGATGAAAATTTCCATGGTGTGTGTCTCACTTGGCATCCCTTTCCCTCTGGACTCAGATGCAAGAGTATATTTGCTTTTGGCCTTACTCCTGATCACTCTAGCTGTGTCAGACATTTAGATGGTGGAAGACTAGGGAATGTTTCATGAGCGAGCCCCCAGAGGAGCTGGGGGAGAACTCAGATTTGTAGTCTTGACCAGTATGTGCGGTGTAAGTACTCCTCCTACTGGGGCTGGTTTCCAGCTACCCGTGTGATGTCACTCAGTGGCGAAATGGGCAGAGATGCACCCCGTTGAGGTTTTGGGACCCAGCTCCAGGGCTCCCCTGAAATTAAGCAATGCCAGGCATTTCTGACTCAAGTCCAACAACACAGCACCTGTGTGTAAGGCTCCCTTCAGTACACACGGAGATCTAAGAAGCCTTATACTGATGACCCCACTAAATTTAGGACCAGGGGTAGAGTCCACTGAGTGTAGTCGGTACACAACGTGGACACACACACAAACACGGCTGATACAGCATAGAATCTGATGGATCGGTGTCAGATCTGGTAGCGCACACCCACGGGCCTGGACTCATGGGAGACCCACAGCATTTTAGGGGCCAAGAGGATGTTTCCATCACTTGCAGTAATGGAAATTAATGAAGTGCTGACTGTCTTAAAGCCATCTACTGGAATTACAGCAATAGAGAGGCAAATAGTAGGTAATTCACGCACTCAAGTAAATCCTACTAAAGTTTCCCTGAGTAGATCAGGGCATTCGTGAAAAACAAATGGGATGGAAACGCTTCCAGCTTTTTATGCCTTGGGGATGAAAATTCTGCCTCAAGACAAGCATTTGTGTCTGTTATGAAAAAAGGAAAAAAATCATGTTTCTCTTACTTTAAATATGTTTTCAGGTGACTTAGAAAAAAAAAAACCTTAAAGATATCAAGGAGTTAGATAATTCTTCCATTTTGTTTAGGATGTTGGTGAAAATAGTTGTTTGGATAAATAAATGTCTATTGGGGGGACATTCAAACACACACACACACACACACACACACACATATATCAGTCACACAGACACAGGCTGGCTGGCTTGAGGGAAAAGGAAGGGAAATGGTGGTTTTAAGAAGTTCTCCTTTGGAGCTGGGGCAACAGGTTCCGAGGGCTGGTTGCACAGTGACTTGAGTACCGTCGCTAGATGCATGATTTTTTTCCCCCATTGGTAGAAATGGGTTCTTTCCTTCCCACACACGTGACATTCTTTGAATTCCATACCGAAGATCAAAACTAAACATTTTACTTTTATATCCCTCCCATGGGGGACTTTTAAATCACGTTGGTCTCTGGCTATTACATTCCTTTGAATTCCCTGAGTTTATTGTTCCCAACTGTAAAGCCTCTAGCTCACCAGCGTCCTTTGAGATGGTGTTGAATACGCAGAAGACAGACCCATTATTTTCCTCCGCACATGGATTTTCTCATACTTAAAGACAGGTGATTCGCTTTGTAAGCTTATACTACACTTCGTTAGACGTTTCTTAGCAAACCATAAGGATCTTTTTTTCCTGTCCATTTTCAAAATATATAAAAGGATGGGAATTGGGAGCACCTGGGTGGCTCAGCGGGTTAAAGCCTCTGCCTTCGGCTCAGGTCATGATCCCAAGGTTCTGGGATCGAGCCCCACATCGGGCTCTCTGCTCAGCAGGGATCCTGCTTCCTCCTCTCTCTCTCCTCCTGCCTCTCTGCCTACTTGTGATCTCTGTCTGTCAAATAAATAAATAAATTCTTAAAAAAAAAGGGATGGGAATTAAGAATTACAATTTTAAACCTAGGATCTCTTAAAGTGAGGTTTTTAAGATCAAGATCCAAACAGATGTCTGTCTCTTTCTCTCCACATATATGCAGTCTTAGCATGTGACTTTTTGAAGGTGAGCTCGCCGGAGAGGAGGATAGAGCTGGGGTGGGAGAAGCCAGGTGGGAGTGGTCTCAGCACATATCTACTTCCGCTGGATCCCATGGGGAGGTCTGCAGCATGACCCACACGTCACTGAGTACTGCTCTGTTACTCTGTTCAGGCTGCTTGAACAGAATCCCGTAGTCTATTAACAGCAGACATTGATCTGGCATCTCTGGAAGATGCTCCAGGTGCTCGCGGATTCCTGGTCCCATGAGCCATGCTTCCTGGCTCACAGATGTGTCCTCACATAGAGGAAGGGGGAATGGAGGGCTCTGTGATCTCTTTTACAAGGATGCTAATCTTGTTTGTGAGGACTGATCACCTCCCACCTCCTGGTACCATTCCAGTAGGGATAAACTTCTAGCATATGGATTTTTTTTTTTCAGGGGAGGAAGGGAGCGGCCCACATTCAGTCTGTAGCAAGCACCCTGAGGCAAAACACCCTGCCTTTTGTACCCCGTGTTCAGCATGTCAATAGAAGCAGGCAGAAGGCAGCAGGTGTTGGTGACATCCACACGGAGATAATATTCACGAAGGGTTTTAATGGCCAAAAAAAATGGTATGACATGTGTGACGCCGACCCAAAGTTTATAGAGGAAGCTACCAGCAGTACAACCAAGATGACACAGAAATACACTGTTGTGAGGCATTGTCTCTGGAAGAGGCATGACTGCCATTTCCTAGAGTTTTCTCTAGGTTTCCAACATTGTCACCATGGCACTTGTGTAATGAATAAGAACACATACTCAGGAGTGCTCAAAACCGTGCTTAGCACCTCAACTAAGGTTATGTCTTATAATCGTTTGTAAAATGGGTCTGTAATCTTTGAACTGAACTGAATCCTGCCCACTGCCTTTATAAATAAAGATTTATTGGAACACAGACACGGCGACTCATTTAGCATCTTCTAGGGCAGCTGTCCCAAGGCAGAAGAGGTGAGCCTTCTCAGTATAAACCATGTGAGTTCACCCACAACGGCTTTAACAGCTCTGTGGCTCATCTGTAAAATGGGCTCACAATTCTTACCTCATACACTTTCTGAGGGGTCAAAAGAGAAACTTGAAGTCAAGAGCTAACTTGACTGTTAGCAGGCGTTAGCTGACACTTAAATGTAATGCCTACAGCCATAAAGTCCTAGAAGAAAACATAGGCAGGAATGTCTGTGACACTGGCCACAGCAGCATATTTCTAGCTGTGTCTCCAGACACAAGAGAAACAAAAGCAAATATAAACTCCTGGGACTTCATCAAAATAAAAAGGCTTTGCTTCATGAATGAAAATGAAATGAAAAGACAACCTATGGAATGGGAGAAGATATTTGCAAATGCTGCACTCAATAAAGGGTTAATATCCCCAACCTAGAAAGAACATATACAACTCAACACCAAAACCATAAACCAAGTAGTCTGATTTTTAAAAATGGCCACAGGATCTGAACACACATTTTTCCAAAGGAGACATCCAGATGGCCAACACGCTCATGAGAAGATGGTCCGCATCACTCATCAGAGAATCATGTCAAAACCACAAGGAGCTATCCCTTCGCACCTGTCAGAATGGCTAGAATCAAAGCACAAGAGACAACAGGTGTTGGCAAGGATGCGGAGAAAAGGGAACGTTTGTGCCCTGTGCGTGGGAATGGAGACTGGGGCAGCCATTGTGGAAAACAGGATGGAGGCTCTTCAAAAAATTAAAAGTAGAATCACCGTAGGACCCAATAATGCCACTAGTGGGTATTTAACCCAGAGGAAACAGAAACACCCATTCGAAACACAGAAACACAATTCGAAAAGCTGTATGCACCCCTTTGTCTATTGTAGCAGGATTCACAACAGCCAAAATGTGGAAGCAGCCCACGTGTTCATGGACAGGTGCATAGATAAAGAAGATGTGGTTCAGAATGGAATACTATGCAGCCATCAAAAAGAATGAGATGTTGCCATTCGCAACAACACGGATGGACCTAGAGGGTATTAGGCGAAGTGAAACAAGACAGAGGAGGAGAAATACCATAAAATTTCACTTGTATGTGAAATCTAAAACACACACACACACACACACACACACACACACACACAAATGAACAAAGAGAAAAAGCAGAAATATACCCATAAATACAGAGAACTAACTTGTGGTTGCTGAGTGGGGGGTGGTACAGGCAAAATGGGTGAAGGAGATCAAGGAGTCTAATTTGTAACATTCCAATTGTAAAGTAATTGAGTCTTCCCGGCATAGGGGAGACAGTGACCAGCACTCGAATAGAATTGTGTGGCTGCAAATGTTTTTTGTACTTATCATGGTGAGTGGGCAGTAAGGCACAGAATTGTCGAAACTCTCTGTGTAACATATGAAATCAATGTCACATTGTGTGTCGACAAAAAAGCAGAACTTGAAAAAAAAAAGAGCTAATTCAACTTTCACTACGTGGTGGTGATAGAAATCTGAGTTTATTTACTGTCAGAAGCACGACTAATCCTAGCTATCTCTTAGGGAAAACGAGGAAAGGAGACAGAACAGAAGGGAATGGATGAAGTCCCCCAAATAGTCTTGAAACTTAGGGAACCAGGAACCCATTGGATTTTTGGCGCGACGTCTTTTCAGTTGACTCGTCATTCCCATGCGTTATGTGCATTACCTATGAGCAGGTGTTTCCTAGGTTTTCAGCGTAAAAGCACCAAGCAAGAAAGATGGCTTCTATAGGTTCATTAAATTTTAGTATCAGCATATGGTCCAGGTAGGATCAATTCGTTCAAGCCATCTCCATCGTGGAGATGCAGTATTTTAAGATAAATCCCATTATGTGATTATGCTAAGTTACCTGCTGGCATGTATTTCTTCTGTATATTGTAGACAGACATAGCTTTAGTGTAGTCTATCTGTGGTGAAATATTTTTATTGTGGTTAGACTATAAAGCGTATTAGCATACATGGCTTGCATTGTTTAAGAAGCTTCTGCATTCTATTCCATAATGCTATACCAGGGACCAAAGGCAATCTGTAACAGACATTTTATTTTATTTTATTTTTTAAAGATTTTATTTATTTATTTGAGAGACAGAGATCACAAGCAGGCAGAGAGGCAGGCAGAGAGAGAGGAGGAAGCAGGCTCCCCACTGAGCAGAGAGCCCGATGCGGGGCTCGATCCCAGGACCCTGAGATCATGACCTGAGCCGAAGGCAGAGGCTTTAACCCACTGAGCCACCCAGGTGCCCCTGTAACAGACATTTGAGTTCAGTTGTTCCTACCGTAATCACTGCAGTCCTATAGACACAGGCTAGGGAAAAAAAAATCAATGTAGCTGAATGAAATGTATTTTCTATGTCTTTATCTCTCACGTAAAAATTGCATCTGGGGAATCCTTACAATGGAAATGCAGACAGTTCTAATAATATAGGAAAGCTACCTTTCAGTGTTGCCCGCATTTCTGTTCCTCCAAACACCTGTTATTTGCTCAGATAAGTGAGCATCTCGGGAATGGTAAATGAATGGCTTAGGGTGCACCACAAGAAGGACAGTCCAGAATTAGGACTCAGCTGACGTGCATGGCACATGACATTTAGAAACGGTCTGTCCCCTATAAACAGTGAAAGAGTGCCTCTAGACAAAAGACGTCCTCTGGGAAAATGAGTAAATAACACAGTCCCTCTATGAAAGGAGCTTCACATTGTCATAGACAAAATCACCGTTTTTAGGTGAAAACCTATAATACACGGGGCATGCAATACCTTCAGTGTGTTCACTGAACATAAACGGGTATCTCCCATTTTTCAGGTCCTTCAGAAAGAACAGCAGAGGACCCCTTCCTCCTCCTCTGCTTGGCATTGTATGAGAATTGCCTACCTTGATCAGTTCACAAACTTCTAAATTAATGTATGAAAAATGGAAGAATTTCTCTCCCTGGTGGCATCAGAGAGAGGCTGGGCTTTGCGTCCATCAACCGGATGCTGGTATGGTATTGCTGCTTTATCCATTGGCGTCTGAAGGGGGACAAGGGCACCTGTGAGCTGGGCAAACGCTCTGTTGTGCACACATTTCAAGTTTTTTGGAAGAGTCCACTGCCTATCTCAGCCCTCTCCTGGTGAGTCCTGGGCACAGGGTTAAATCTTACAGGACTCGGAGACCCTAAGACCCCAGGCTCCAGCCTTAGTTCCTAAGGCTCTGGACCTGGTTTGTAAGAAAGATCGTTCCCACACATCTCTTCCCAAAAAGAATATTTACTGTATTTATTATATTTACTGTCAAGCATATTAAGCATGTTGTGAGAGAAACAATTTAAGGTGCCCTCACTTAATTCATAACAGTAACCCAACAGATGGAAACAAATGTAATTCTGTTAACGAGTGTGATGTTTACAAGTGTCCTGAAAATGGACGGCAGGGCCCCAAACGCCAGGATGAATCTGTAGGATTCATTTGGTTTGCACTCTGGGGAAAATCAGGTAAGATACGGGAACTCTGGTCACACTGATCTGATGTCCTGTGGACACCCACTGAATTACCTGCCATTTCTGTTCAACAATTGTGTGTTTGGAAGAGGTGGTAGGTCGAGCTGTGTTTTACATTTAGCAAGATTCAATACTTAATTCAGTGAGCAAAAATGAAATGGCTCTCCCCAGCTGGCAAAAAATGAAAAAGAAGAAGAAGGAGGAGGAGGAGGAGGAGGAGGAGGAGAAGGGGGAGGAGGAGGGGCAGGAGGAGGGGGAAGAGAAGAAGAAGAAAAAGAAGAAGAAGGAGGAGGAGGAGGAGGAGGAGGAGGAAAATAAGGAGAAGAAGAAGGAGAAAAAGGTGGAAAGAAGAAGAAGGAAAAGAAAAAGGAGAAGGAGAAGAAGGAGAAGGAGAAGGTGGAAAGAAGAAGAAGAAGAAGAAGAAGAAGAAGAAGAAGAAGAAGAAGAAAAAGGAGAAGGAGAAGAAGGAGAAGGAGAAGAAGGATGAAGAAGGAAAAGGAAAAGAAAAAGAAAAAGAAAACCAAGCCTCCCAGACCATCTGCAAATGGTAAAGTGAATTAATTTATTTGCACACACTCTAGAGAACCTGCCACTCTCCCTACAGGCGCCCAGCTTCCTGGGCACAGGAACTTCATCCTCTCTCTTCACTTGACTGGTTTGTACTGAAAGAAACAATGTAGCTAGAGGCCAAACAGGGGGTGGGGTGGGATGGGGGGGTGCAGTGGGGGGAGGAAGTAAACAAAGTATCTAGGGGAAGGGAATAAAACCACTGTTGTCTCAAATGTGGTCAGACGCAGGGAGACATCTGGGGTCCAGGTATAGAAGAGAAGGATACACTTTTTTGACTGTTGATTTAAGGACTTTTTAAGGGACATCATCAAAAGATAGGGTTGTAAACGCCGTCTCCTGTTCCGCCCCAGGAACCTGGGTCTTAAAATTGGTAAAGGAGATGACAGGTTGACACGCCATTTTCAGCCATTTCAAAATCGAGGAGGCATAATTAACTGCGTTGATGTTTAATCAATTTTAAAAATCAATTAATGCAACACTATGTAATTACGGAGCTTCTCCTATTGTTATAGTATTGAACAAAATACAAAAGTGAGCGCCATTTAATCCTGTGAGGAGGAGGAACAGGAACAATGTTTTATAGGTAGGAGGGTCTTTACATATGTGTATATCATTTGATTTCCAGCCATAACAATCTCATAAATGTTGGTGTACTGATCTAATTTTTTTATTATGTCAGTCACCATACAGTATGTCATTAGTTTTTGATGCCGTGTTCCAAGATTCGGTGTTTATGTATAATACCCAGTGCTCCATGCAATACGTGCCCACCTTAATACCCACCACTGGGCCAACCCATCCCCCCATGTCTCCCCTTTAAAACACTCAGTTTGATTCCCAGAGTCCCTAGTATCTCAAGGTTCATCTCCTCCTCTAATCCCCCCTTCACTTTTCCATTCCTTCTCCTAATGTCCTCCATGTTATTTGTTATGTTCCACAAGTAAGTGAAACCATATGATAATGGACTCTCTCTGCTTGACTTATTTCACTCAGCATAATCTCTTCCAGTCCTGTCCATGTTGCTACAAAAGTTGGGTATTCATCCTTTCTGATGGAGGCATCATACTCCATAGTGTATATGGACCACATCTTCCTTATCCATTCGTTTGTTGAAGGGCATCTTGGTTCTTTGCACAGTTTGGTGACCGTGGCCATTGCTGCTATAAACACTGGGGCACACATGGCCCTTCTTTTCACTACACCTGTATCTTTGGGGTAAATATCCAGTAGAGCAATTGCAGGGTCATAGGGAAGCTCTATTTTTAATTTTTTGGAGGTGAGAAAACAGACAGAAGAGGCCACATCACTCATGACTGAGTTGTGACGTCAAATCTAGCTTGCTGGACTCCATAATGTGTGGACCCTGGATAGCATGATGTGTCTTCAAGGTGGAGGAGGGACATGCACATCTGTGTTTGTGTGTGCATACACATTCAGAGCACATATACACTGAATATACACACACACGCCTGACTACCAAGCATGGGAGACTCAGCTAGGTGGGCTCTGTTGATATTTCTGTCTTAGCTGGTTCTCCATGAAAGCATGGGGAGGGATCAGCAGAAAAACCAGTCTACCTAGGGTTATGATAAGTGGAACACTAGGATTTGGTGGTTTGCATGCATGGGGGAAGGAAAACCCAAGCTACTTGGAAGGTTTTGAAAACTGACCAGTTTGACCAGAGCCAAGGACTGTCTTGAGATAGAACCAGAAGTCAGTCTGGGAAAGGAGAGTCACTTGAATTTTTTTTCCCCAAGTTTTTACTTAAATTCCAGTTAGGTAACATATGGTGTAATATTAGTTTCAGGTGTAGAATTTAGTGATTCAACACTTCCATACAACACCCGGTGCTCATCACAAGAAGAGAGTCACTTGAATGTTAAGTGTAAAGGAGAATGGGGTTTAGATAAAGATAGCACCAGGAGGAATGATCTGAATCACACCATGTAAGGGTCTCCTTGAGATGTTTAAAGACATATATTTCAGTTCACCAAAAAGTCTACCTTTCTGCAAAATGATTCCCGAATGATGACAAGGGGATAGAAAGATCCATTCCACAAAGTCCAAATCTTATAATCTATGAATGAAAAAGTCTTATTTCAGAGAGCAGAGAGGGGTTTCTATTACTGATGAAAAAGTCTCAGGGAGATTGATACGGAGCTTAAAATGAAAAAAAAAAAAATTCTGGCATGAATATACTAAAACATTTCCTGTGTGGAAACTCATTGTGGAAATCAAAAGGCTTCTAGAAAGTAAGAGAATGTATTTCCCAAAGGTGCGGGGAAGGAGGTGGGGCAGGCTTTTTGCTTTAGGAAAAGATCCCATCCTGGAAAGGTAAGTCCATCATTCACCATCCACTGGCTATAGCTAATAGAGAATGAAGACCCATGGCTTTGAGATCAAAAGCTTATTCCAACCTAGTGACTTTAAAAGATATATGGAAGGGACGCCTGGGTGGCTCAGTGGGTTAAGCTGCTGCCTTCAGCTCAGGTCATGATCTCAGGATCCTGGGATCGAGTCCCGCATCGGGCTCTCTGCTCAGCAGGGAGCCTGCGTCCTCCTCTCTCTCTCTGCCTGCCTCTGTCTACTGTGATCTCTCTCTGTCAAATAAATAAATAAAATCTTTAAAAAAAAAAAGATATATGGAACAAGAAAAAAAAAAAGAATCCAACCCACAAACAGACTCGTAACTCTAGAAAACACAGTGATGGTGACCAGAGGGGAGGTAGGTCGGGAGACAGGGAGACAGGTCGTTGGGGTTAAAGAATGCCCTTACCGTGATGAGCACTGAGTCATGTACAGAATTGTTGATCACTCTATTATATACCTGAAAATAACATAGCATTTTATGTTGATTAAGTTGGCATTGAAAAATTTTTAAAGACAAAAAAAATGGTGTTTTCACGAAACCTGATTTGGCTGCTTAACTCTGGAAAGAAGGTGACCGCCAATAAGGAATGCAGGAACCCTGCTACCCTAGCCCCACCGGAAAATCCAAAACTACAGGAAAATGAATCACACATTTGTGGCCTGAAGAAGAGAGATGACCTAACAAGGATTCTTGAGTCCCCTGTGGCTGGCATGCTATGATTTTACCAGGAGGAAATCGTAAAGGAATAGAAGACTTAAAATTATGACATGCCAAATGCAGTGATGCTAGAAATCAGCTTCGGAAAGGATGCGTTGTCTCTACCACGGTCTCTCATGACTGAACCAATGCTATCTTCTGTCCAGAGGATATTTTAATGTGTCACTTAAATGAACGCCCACTGATCCCGGAGTCAAAGTCGGTTGCGAAAATAAATGCATGATAACTGCATTTAGGAGGAATATATCCTACCACACCAATTTTTGTGAGTTTCAACTTGCAGGAATCTCTGCATGTTTAGTGTGTATTTATGGGCAAGTCTACACACATTATGTACAATTATGTACAAGTCTAGATGCTTCTTTGTTTCCTTTTTCCACAAATGGAAACAGTTACACAAGGTGTCCTGGCCATTATTTATATTTTAGATATTTATATTTTTATATTATATTATATATTATATATTTATATTTTATATAAATAATTTATATATTTATATATAAGCTTTAGAAATGAAGCTACAATATAAATGTTTGGCACGCGTATACACACACACACACACACTGTATTTACCTAAACAATGAACTTAATAGTTAAGTTTTTCTGATGTTTTCCTTTGTGATTTGAATACTGTGAATGAATCCCCAGATGTTGCTTGTCCAGCATTCAGGGTTTTGGCAGACATAGGGACACACTGCGAAATGTATTACTACAGCATTGTTCCCATAAGAATGATAGGCTCTCCACTTGACTGCTAGATTATGAAAACCAACAATGGTCCTTTTCTTTTTCACCTTGATGCTTTTTAACATAACATGCATATTCTCTGTGATTGCTACAGATTTTAAACCAACCCTGAATAAATGCTCATGGATGTTGGACAGGCTGAGGCTGCATTGCATGTAATTTTCAGTGATGGACTAGGAAAGGCACTAGATGCTCATTTATTTATGATTATCTCCTTCCGGCCACCCCCTAAGGTAAGTGAAGTCAGCAACCTTGAAAGAAACCTGCCCGATTTCGGGTCGGGCTGTAAGAAAATTCCCATTTTGCCTTGTATGGAGGGTCTGAGGTGAGCTTAAGTGCCATTGGGGTATTACAGAAAATGGCAGCAATCTGGGGCAATTAGAGTCACATAGAGATCTTGAGATTTCTAAGACTGAGCACACTTGAGTTGACTGGATCTGCTAAGTTACTGCTCTAAGACTTTGTAGATCTCGATGAGAAAATGTCGGAACTTGTTCCGGAGTCAGTGAGTTATTAACCTGAACCACGTCAGTGTGTTTCTTAATTAAAATATCGCAGTATGTCTCTTTCCCTTTCTTTGAAAGACGGGACGGGGAGAACAAGCAATTGTGATGGCACTCCTGTTTCCTCAGCCCCTCTTTCCCTGTTTGAGTCGATACATATCTTAGATCAAAGGTAGGATCTTGGGACAAACACAGGAAATGACATTATCTGACTCCTGACAGGATTTGCTCAAAATTACATAAGCAATATTCTTGCCAAAAAGCTTAACCTGAATCTAATCATGAGAAGAAAGCAATTAGGGAAATCTAACTTGGAGAGCAGGCTATGAAACAGGCAGCAGAGAGCCTTCAGAAACATCAGATTTTTGGAAGTGAACCAAAAAGGTAGAGGGGCAATTTTAGATTTATACAGGGTGAAAAGACATTACAAGCAAATGCCAAGCAGGACTATTAACTAGAGTCTGTTTATACAGATACACAGTCTTTATGGATGTAATTGCATTATCGATGTAATCTCATTATATGTAATACATATACGAAGTCTGGTGACAAAGTGGCCATTTTAATATGGGACACAACACCGGGTGTTATTTTATCTTAATTATCTGAGACGTGATCCATGTATTACGGATATGTGGGACAGCGTCTTTGTTCTTAGGAAATGCGCATGAAACTATGTATCAGTAAGATTACTTACTGATTAGTAAGTTACTTTCTAATAACTTACTAATTAAGTTAATGGGGTTACTTTCAATGGATTCGGAAGAATGTGTATACACACACACAGTGTGTATGTATTTCATTTGTATTAAAAAACATGCCTGGGGCACCTGGGTGGCTCAGTGGGTTAAGCCACTGCCTTCGGCTCGGGTCATGATCTCAGGGTCCTGGGATCGAGTCCCGCATCGGGCTCTTTGCTCGGTGGGGAGCCTGCTTCCCTCTCTCCCTCTCCGCCTGCCTCTTTGTCTACTTGTGATCTCTCTCTGTCAAATAAATAAATACAATCTTTAAAAAAAAAAAAAAACATGCCTGTGTATTTATGTATTTATGTATATGTTTGAGACATTGTTTTAGCCCAAAGAGGAGAGAGAGAACAGATGTGGGAAAAAGGTAAATAGTAATAGTGACTCTCAATGAAAGAATGTAACCGTTCATTGTACCAGCGTTACAATGTTGCTGTTGTTTTGACCTTTTCAAAATAAAAGCCAGAGGGAGAATGAAACACGGTTGTAATGCACATGGAGAAAAGCCTACTTAGTAACCACCTTCTGTGGGCGTCCTTCTAAGGACCTTCTTAAGGACACCTTCTAAGCTGTCCTTCTACAGCTAAACTGTATTTTGCTTACTTTTTACACCACGCGGTCTATATATTTTCATGTGTCACTGTTTTCAGAGGAAGCACTCATTATTTTTCTGTCTTCAGTGATGATGATTTTTTTTTTTTAAGTCTCTGGGAAATAGCCTAATTTACTCAGAGCTGATCATGGTGAATATGGTGGGTCATCACAATGGCAGCATGACAGAGCAGGGAGAGCATGGGAAGAGATTTGGCCAATAAAGCCTGGAACATCTGGCCCAAGTTAGAGACTCATCATGCGACATCAGACAAGTTGGGTTTGTGCCTCAGTTTCCCTCTATGCCTCCAAGCGAGTTAACACAATACACATAAAAGTGTGTTAAGTCGGTAAAGCTCAAAGTTACGAATGGGGCTTGCAAGTGGAATGCAAACGATTGAGTATGACTAATTTTAGCAAACAGCAATGTATTGCCTTTGTGAAAATTAGGAGTTTTGAAGCAAAAAAACTGATTTTTTTTTTACTATGGGATATGTTGTTTTTCTGAAACAATTTATACCAAAGGAATTTCAAAAATGGCAGAAAGCCACACTGACAAACAGCACTTGGATCCACAGGTTTGGTGCATTACTTTAAAAGGGCTGCTTTATGCAATCCATCATGCGTCTGGGTAGACCTCCATTTGTATGTGCCAACGCACTTAGGTTCACAAGTGATAAAAGCTTAAAGCGATTTTCTAGAAGTTGCTGAGAAGTAAGATATTCGTGGAGTGGAGTGGGGTAAAATTGCATCAGAGCAAATACAGATTCACTACGGGTGGAATAAAAATGCCATTTTCCGTGGATGGATTTGGGCAGAAGATGGGATTTTCAACAGAACATTTGTCCATGGCAACTATGAGGGGGAAATGGCAGATGATCCAGCTAAGGACTCTGAGGGATAGGGTGATAGTACAACGTTTATATTCATTTACGACTGGCTTTTCTGAGAGCATTTATTTGTTTGTTTGTTAGTTTTGGCGATAACCACCAATAATACCTCTAGACTCGAGTCATGGGAACCTTATGAATTAATTGTGATTTTCTTGATTGGAATAAAAGTGAGAAGTTCAGCCATACTCTTTCCAACCTCTGGTTGACGTTACTGTTTTCAACATCATGGCCTCTTATCAGCTTTCCCCTTCTGTCCTGTTTTCCGTCCCCCAGTCTCCTGCCGGCAACATTCACCAAGTTCCGTGTTCGAGGTCTGGTTCTCTTTTAAGCACCCATGGCCAGAGAACTCCCTTCCTCCCATGGCTGTGTGATTACCTTCATTGAGTGAGATGAAGGCTCATAAATGGGAAGCGGACCTAGAGTTCACTGTAACTTTCACATCATCTACTGCCCGATCCCTCTGGATTTTTCTGAGGACTGACGGGGAACCATGCCAGGACAACCAGGCATGGATGATCTGTGTCAGCAGGGACACATTTCTACTCAGTAAAAGACACACTGCTAAAGGTGGACGTCCATCCATGGAGAAATGAATAAATCATACATATATCCATACAATGGAGTCAGGTCTGGCCATAAAAACGAATGAATAAGTGAGCTCTTCTCTTTTCCCTTTTACCCATGCATGCCCCATATCTTCTTTATCCATTCATCTTTCGATGCACACTTAGGATGCTTCCATAATTTGGCTGTTGTAAATAATATTGCAATAAATACGGGGTCCACATAGCTTTTGAATTCACGTTTATTGCACTCCTTCCATAAATACCCAGTAGTGGGATTATTGGAATACGTGGTACTTGTACTTTTAACATTCTGGGGAATCTCCATACTGTTTTCCAGACTGGCTACACCAGTTTGCATTTCCACCAGCAGCCCGAGAGTCATCCTTTTTCTCCACATCCTCGCCAACACTTGTTGTCGGAAACATGATTCTAAGTGAAAGCAAGCCCATAATGACAGTCCTGTGTGACTGCATTTATAGGAAACGTGCAGAACGAGCAAATCCATAGAGACACAGAAAGTAGATTAGTTGTTGCCTTGGGTCTGGAGTGCATGGGGGGATTGAGGGAGACAGAGTGTTTTGGGAGGAGGTGACGAACGTGTTGTATCAATGGTTGCGATGGTAGTCACACAAGGCTGTAGACATACTCTGAAAACCTAGATTGTCGATTTTACACTTTGAAGGGTGCAATGTATGTTTTGTGAATTTTATTGCAATAAAGCAGATACCAAAAACAAAACAGTGGAAGGCGGGCTTTGAGACAACATCAGCGGAGCACGGCAAGCAGAAATTGGTGATGATTGTCAGTCACTCATTTTTATTTCTTTTTTTGCCGCCAGTGACTTGGTGGGTTAACACCTGCAAGACATACACCTGCCAGGCTTATCAAAGATGTTTATGGCATGGCATAAATGCCCAGTGCTCTGCAGGGACTCAGGGCAATCCCCAGTGTAACTACTATCCCAAGCAGAGCTGAACATTCCAGTTTATGGTCTCAAAGGACTCTACACAAGAACCGGGAGCATTACTGCCCTGGGAAAGCCATGTACCTTGGATGGTGTGCGTCCTCCTGGATTCTTCACAACCTGCCAAGTGAATCCATTAGCCTAGGCTCCAACTATAAAAGAGTAAACGGGATATTTTGTGAATTCACTCTTTTCTTTTTTTAGTTTAAATTTATAATGGTGGCTTTGTAAGATCAGTCAATGAAAAGTGATTTTTTTTTCCCCCTCCATCCTCTGCCGGCCTCGTAGAAGATGACGGCTGATGTGATACACGAAATAACGCACGTGATTGATTAGGACCTGGCTGGGCTTTCGATTTTTTTTTTTTTTTTAACAAATGTGGAAATTAGAAGTTTGAATAATGGGTGACCGGTGCAATCTAATTTCAAGATTTATTTTCACAAATTTGAATCAAATGCTTGCAGGACGTGCGAAATACTTGAGTAAGACAAGAGTCCCTGGGAATGAGCTGGAAGGACACTGTTCTAAGGGGCTCCTTTGCCATTTATGTGTGGAGTAACTCAAATCATTTTCCTGTTTTGAAAATGAATCTGCTTCTTGTTTGCTGACCGGATTTTAAGATTCCAGGTCTCTGTGTACTATATGGCCAAAGGGTACATTGTTGAGAGATGAAATGTAACTACACACATGTATTACATTTAGATATATGTATATATACATAATATGCATATATACACATAATACATATATGTAATATATACATATATACATTATATATACACAATACATGTATATACATAATATATATACATAATACATATATGTAATATATACATATATACATAATATATATACACAATACATGTATATACATAATATATATACATAATACATATATGTAATATATTTAATTTCATCTCTCACCAATGTATCCCTTGACCATGAAACATATGATAACAGACCATCTCACAATACACAATTTTTTGCCATCAGTAATTGTACTCTTCTTCATTTTAGCTGTAGGATTTTGCTTTAGGAAATTGGATCGAGTCACACAAAATTAAAAGGAACCAACCAGAAATGCTTAATCCAACCACCACGAATTACTCACCCCCTCAATCTCTCTGTACACCAACGACGTTTATGGGCAACCTTTCTCGTTGGTCAGAGTTTTGCGAAATCTGTGAATCTTGCCTTTTCCATGCAGACACCTTGAAATAATGCAGGCCACCACAGAGTCAACCTGAAGGGAGTGCATGACTCCTAAATTGTCTTGAGCCTTCAGTGATGCCTGGTATATACCATCCTATGTTCCACTGCCACACAAAGGATTTCTTGGGAAGCATATATTTCATTGAATCACTTGTTGGCTGCAAGCCCTCCTTCAGTTTCTCATTCTTTATCTCCACGGACTTCCCTAGTCTTGTCCTGGTTACATTTCTATCCTTCTGAGCCCCATTGAGCTGCTCACGATATCTTAATTTTTCCCATACAGAGCAGGCACTCGGTCTGCACCTGTCAACATTATGGTGGTGATCCCAGAACTATCCCAGAGCTGAGCAAGTGGAGACGCTCATGCTCTTTTGGTGTTGTTGCCATGGAAGGACAAGGCAAGTTTAGGCATGAGTCTAGTATCCCGTTCAGGGAGCTGTAACCCCTCTGAAATTCCTCATATTACAAAAAGAGGTTGAGTGTCAAATTTTGGATCTGCAGGGCATTTTTCCGCCCAGTTCTGTGTTGAGATGTGAAACCACGTCCATTCAATGTCAACAGGGATCTCCAAACATGGGGAATTCTTTCTCTACGCCTCTGTAACAAAGTAATACAAAGTTAATATGACACCCATGTATAAGCTGGAGATTTCTGTAGATGAGATTTCCTGGTACCGTGTGGCTCAGCTGGTTCTCCCCTTAAGAGTCTCAGGATAATAAAATGTATAGAGAGGGCTGTGTTCTCATCCGGAAGCTCGTGAAAAGAATTCATTTGCAGACACATTCCTATGGTTGGAAGAATACGGTTGGAGGACTGAGGTCCCAGTTTCCTTACAAGGTTGTCAGCTTCTGGAGTCTGTCCCTCCTATTCCTTGGCATTTGGGCCCTCTGATGCCACCCATGAAGGGTCAAGTCCTCCTCCTGCTTTGAATCTATTTCATCCTTCCTTTGACTCCCTCTCCCACATGCTTCCTGAGTGCTTTTTTTTTTCCTACTTTTAAGGACTCATACAATAATATTATGCTTACCTATATGGTCCCAGACATTCTATTTTAAGATCTGCTGATAAGACCTTAACTCTATCTATAGGGTCCCTTTGCAGGAGAACCTAGATTCACATTTGACTGAATAAATGGGGGACAAGACTCTTGAAGAGATATTTTTTGAAAGTTGCAGAGATAGGTAACATGAAATCACATCCGGGGCCTCCCTAAAGACAGAATCAAGCCATCAGTGGTAGGGTACCACAAGCCAGAACTGATGAGACGAGGTAAGTCGATGATAGAAGCTAAGCTGTGAGACCCTCAAATTAAGAGGAAGAAGTACAGATCCACAGTCCTCTCTTAAGAGTCACTTGGAGAAATACAGAAAGTGGCTACATTTCCCCACTGTCCAACTCTGCAGCAGCTGTATCAAATGTCACACAGTGCAATAGGTTCTTGGTATTTTCCTTTGCTCCTTTCTCCACCAGGGCTGTTCTTCCTCCTGGGATAGTCCTGGGGATGTCCAGCTCCCTCTTGAAGAGCAAGTATGCATCCATTTTTTCAAAGACAGGACACCTTTGCTGGTCTTCCCTGGGCAGATTCTCCTCATCCTCTGCAACATCACCATCTTGGGAGCTGACCACTTGTTTTCTGTGGAGCAGGCACAGTCCCTTTACGCATGCCTATTCTCTACTACACTGGAAGTCTATTCCCATGATTTCCACACAGCCTTTTGAAAGGTTCCTGAGATGTGGGTAGGCACTAAATCAATACTGGTAGGATGAAGTGTTATTACAATAAATTAAGTAGCAGGTGGGTAATAAATCGTGCTGCTGAATGTTGGTCATGAAGAGCGCATATAATCATTATGTTGTACCTTTAGCAGTCCCATAGTGAACCAAAAGCTTAACGCATTTCTTTAGGGAAAAATGATCTGGTTGGTAACAATAGCAGAAAAAAAAAACACAATGAAATTTAAATATTTATGGTATGTTAGTGTGCTAAGCCTAAGCAAGGGGAAGAGGAATGCTCAAGAAAGCCATAAGTTGACCCTAGGGGGAATAAAAATCAACCCGTGGTCTGCAGAGTTGCAGCTAATTTGCTATAACTAAAACAATGACTTATACTGACGACGCTGAGAACAAGAATGTTGCCACTGGAGTCTTACATCTTGAAGGGATTTATAACTCACTTCACCATGAAGGCTGTGTTGGTAAATCAGGTTTTGGAAACTCTCTGTAGTTACCCTAGGCGGTTTTAAGTCGGGTCCTTGACAAAAGTAGTATTTTACCCAGAAGAGGTGCTTATGGCCACACAAAAGCATTTTAAGTACCTTTGCATCTACTCTGTATGTTGGCCTTCAGTCACCTTTATGTTCATAGATGGGTTTCCTCAGAAGGAAACCTGGGAACTCTCTCCGTAGTTACCCTAGGTAGTTTTAAATTGGGTCCTTGACAGAAGTAGTGTTTTACCCAGAAGAGGTGCTTCCCGCTGCACAAAACCATTCTAAGTGTGTTGGCCTTTGGTCACCTCTCTGTTTATGGATGACTTTCCTGGAGGAAACACCAATGATTTCAGCACCAAAGGAGAATCTTGCTTCCCTCAAGAGTTTTCTAATTAGTTAAAGGGCTCCATAAACTGTGAATACCAGGTATTACTAATATCAAATGATAATGATTGTACAGGTGTGTGTTTATTTTCTGTGGGTCCTGTGACAAATTACCATCACACTTAGTGGCTCAACACAAATCCCAGTTTCCATTTCACAGATGAGGCTGAAATCAAGGTGTTAGCCACGGTGGCCTCCTATCTGGAGGTTCTGCAGGGAAATTCATTTACAAGCTCAGCTAGGCTCTTGGCAAAATACATGTCCTTGTGGAAAACAGAGCTCCTCTTTTTCTTGCTGGCTCTTGGCTGCAAGTTGTTCTCTGAATCTGGATGTCCCCCACATTCCTTGGCTCATACCCCCCATCTTCCACCTCCAAAGCCAGTCCCAGCTGACCCAGTCCTTCTCATGCTTTGACAGTCTCCTGTCTCTTCTCATGTCATGTTTCCCTGAACAGAACCGGGAATGGTTCTTATTAGATTGAGCCCACTCACACAATCTAGGATAACCTCACCATCTCAAGATCCACAGGCTAAACCTCATCTACTAGGCTCCTTTCCCATTGCTTGAGAGTATGCATAACAAACCAGGACAAGCTGAGGGGCTTGATAATAAGAGACATGTATTCGCTCCCTGTTCTAGATGCTGGAAATCTGAGATCTAGCTGTGGGCAGGTCTGGTTTCTCCCTAGGCCTTTCCTTGGTCTGTAGACTCTGCCTTCTCTGTGTCCTCACATGGGCATCCCTCTGTGCATGTCTGTATCCTCATCTACTCTTCTTCTAAAGACCCCAGGGACCTCATTTTACATTAATCCCCTCTTTAAAGATCCCATCTCTAAATATAGTCATATTCTTTCTTTCTTTTAAAGATTTTATTTATTTGGCAGAGAGAGAGCAAAAGCAGGGGGAATAGGTAGAGGGAGAAGCAGACTCCCTGCTGAGCAAGGAGCCCGATGCAGGGCTTTGTCCCAGGATCCTGGGATCATGACCTGAGTTGAAGGCAGATGCTTAACCAACTGAACTACCCAGGTGCCCCCAAATACAGTCATGTTCTGAGAGAGGAGGAGTAAGGACTTCAACATATGAATGGAGAGGGAGAAATTTAGCCCATAAGGGTCATGTAAAAATAACTTATCCGAAGGTTCCATACATTAAAACATGGACATTGGCAGGGATAGTGGGTGTTATTCAGCCAACCAAAGATGAACTCTTAAAAACCAGCAAATGACTAGATTTATAGCAAGAGGTGAAATCCAAGAAATCCTCCCTCACATTGTTATAAAGCAATGATAAGATTTTCGTGGACACTTTCATGACACATGAGATAATCTTGTGTCTAGAACCTCACAATGGAAGGGAGCTCCCACATTCATGCGGGCTAATGTGCAAATTTAGGAATGGCTCAGAATGCAACCATCACTGACCTCATATATCTTGGCATATATAAAAATCACTCTGGATTTTTAGTATTATGTCAGCTTTAAATAATCTAAGTTTCACTTAATTATTCAGATTAATACCATCTGGTAAAGAGAGCCATGTTTCTAGGATAGCATCACTAGCTACATGTGACAATTTAAGCTAAAATTGGGACTGACTACAATTACAAAACACTGATGAAAGAAGACAAAGATCACGCAAACAAATGGAAAAATATTCCACGATCATGGATTAGAGGAATCAGTATTGGTAAAGTGTCCATACTACCCAAAACAATCGACAGATTCAGTGTAATCCTTATGCAAATATCAACAGCATTATTCACAGAACTAGAACAAACAAATAATTCTAACATTTATATGGATCTAAAAGACACTAAATAGTCAAAACAGCTTTGAGAAATGGAGGTATCACAATCCCACATTTCAAGATGTACTATAAAGCTGTAGTCATCAAAACAATATGGTAGTGGCCCAAAAATAGATATATAGATCAATGAAACAGAATAGACAGCCCAGAATATAAACAAATCTATATATAGTTATGTGTGTGTGTGTGTGTGTGTGTGTGTAGTGTCATATATATATAGATAGATAGTGTCAATTATATGGACAATTAGCGTCTGACAAATGAGGCAAGTATACACAATACGGGAGAGATAGTCTCTTCAACAAATGGTGTTGGGAAAACTGGACAGCCTCATGCAGAAGAGTGACACTGGACCAGTTTCTTGCACCCTATGCAAAAGTAAACTCAAAACAGATAAAAGACCTGAAACCTGAGACCTGAAACCATAGAAATCCTAGGAAAACACACAGGTAGCAATCACTCTGACATTGACCTTAGCAACATTTTTGTAAATATGTCTCCTGAGGCAAGGGAAACAAAAGCAAAAATAAAGTATTGGGACTTCATCAAGACAAAAAGCTTTTAAACAGCAGAAGAGACCATCAACAAAACTAAAAGGCAACCTACGGAACTGGAGAAGATATTTGCAAATAACATATCTAATAAGGGATTAGTATCCAAAATATATAAAGAACTTAAACAACTCAATACAAAAACCCCACAAATGATCCAATGAAAAATGGGGAGAGGACCAGAACAGACATTTCTCCAAAGACATGCAGATGGCCAGACTCATGGAAAGCTGCTCAACATCACTTTCATTAGGGAAAATGCAAATCACAAGGGAATATATCACCTTATACTTATATCCAAAAGATAAGAAATAACAATCTTGGTGAAGATGTGGAGAAAAAGGAACGCTTGTGCCCTGTTGGTGGGAATGCAAGGTGGTGCAGCCACTGCAGAAAACAGTATGGAGGTTCCTCAAAAAATAATTAAAGATACATACACCACTTGATCTAGTAATTCCACTACTGAGTGTTTACCCAGAGAAGATAGAACCACTAATTCAAAAAGATATATGGACCTCTCTGATTATTGCAGCATTGGGTACAGTAGCCCAGATATGGAGATATCCATGTATGGAGATATCCAGATATCCATGTCCAAAGACAGATGAATGGATCCAGAAAAACTCATGTATGTTTATATACAATGGAATATTAGCCATAAAAAAGAATGAAGTCTTGCCATTTGTGACGGCATGAATAGATCAAGAGAGTATTATGCTGAGTGACATAAGTCAGAGGGAGACAAATACCATATGATTTTGCTTATATGTGTAATCTAAAATAGCAAAAGAAATGAACCCCAAAAAGCAGACACAGGTCCTTAAATACGGAGGACAAACTGATGATTGCCAGAAGAATGGGGTATGGGGAGATGGGTGAAGCAGGAGAAGGGGAGTGAGAGGCACAGAGTTCCAGTTATGGGGTGAGTAAGCCATAGGGATAAAAGGTACATCCTAGGGAATATAAGCTATGGTATTAGAAATAGTGTTACAATAACATATGGTGATGGACAGTAGCTGCTGGCGTGATGAGCATAGCATAATGTATATAGACTTGTTGAATCACTATGTTGTACACCTGAAACTAATGAAATTTTGTATTTCAACTATAGTGCAGTTTTAAAAAACCCTTTAAAACTCAGTTCTTCCAACATACTGGCCACCTATGAAGAGCTCCATAAACACTTATGGTTAGCGGCTTTGATACCGGGAGGCACAGATATAGATGACCTCATCAGCATAGAAAGTTGTGTTGGACAGTACTGGTCTAGACAGCAATATTCAGATTTTTTCATGATTTGATTCCTTCAAGGCTGTGTAAACTGATTAAGGGCATTACAATCTAGATGTTGATTTCTTATTTTGTCAAAACATAGGTGATTCATTTCTATAAAGGAATCATTATGTACTAAATACAGGACTAAAGGAATGAAGACCACCATTTATACCAAGGATGTCAACCAAAAAGGAAATGTAATTGCCAGAAGATGTATCTGTCTGCCTCATGCGAGGTCCTGACAGACTTCCAGAAATGTAATGCTGGCTTTCGTGGTTCGTGATGGATGACACCCAGTTGTCTCCAAGATTCTCTGTTTCTAGTTGATCGTTTTCAGAACTGATCTTTCTTTTTAATTTTTTTTCTTAAATATTTTATTTATTTTTTCAACAGAGAGAGATCACAAGTAGGCAGAGAGGCAGGCAGAGAGAGAGGAGGAAGAAGGCTCCCTGCTGAGCAGAGAGCCCAATGTGGGGCTCGATCCCAAGACCCTGGGATCATGACCTGAGCCAAAGGCAGAGGATTTAACCCTCTGAGCCACCCAGGCATCCCTAGAACTGATCTTTCTTTAAAACAACATCCAAGTCAGTGTTGGAAGCTGAACATTACCAGCTGATAACAGACACGGTCACTACTTTCGATGAAGAGAAAAACTTTCACTCAGAATTCATTACTAGTAAGTCTTAGGCTTTTATGTATTTACCAGCTGGCAAAGAGAGGCAAACTGCCATGAACATCCCTTATTTTCATTTCTTTGTGGACACTAGTAAAGGATTAAATACATTTGGTTTGAATCTACCTACCCTACACAGGTCTAAGAACAATTTTTTTTTTCTAAGAACAATTTTTAATGTGGTACAACTCTTTGAAACAGATGACATTTTTGTGTAACTCCCAGTAATAATTTGCCATGAACATCCAGAAATTGGTATTCCTTGAACAGAAACAGAGGATCAGCCCTCTGGAGGAGAGTCTGTTCCTGTGGATCTGTATGGTGCCGTCAGCTCATAGACCCAGTACCTGTCTGCATATCGGGTTTTGCATTGTTGGTATTTATAAAGCATGGGTGCTTTTCAAATGTACAAGTGCACTTCAGGTGAGTGGTTGGTCTGCAGGTAGACCTGTAGCTATTTCTTGGGGAGCACTTAGCCTATGTGGACAGAACTATGTGATGTGGAAGGATCTTCTGCTCCATTTGCATGGGAAGTCCTGTCTTCCTGGTATTGTGCCATGACTCCATTTGTTAGAGGACAATAGAACCAAAGCTGCAAGTTCTCCCAAGCCATGAAATGTATCTGATGCCAGAGGATCCCTGATTCTACTTGCTCAAACTCCAGGAGATTGCTCTTTGGTTTTCAGGGGTGTGGAACAGAGCTTCAAAATTAGCATTCTGGGACCTCAAACCATAATACACCACCTGCCTGTTATCTGGTGTTCTGGAAATCTTTCAACTATTCTGAGCACCTAGCAATAAATGACAAACACAAACACCTGTGAGGCAGGAAGCTGGGCATCTAAAGACGATGATTAAAAAGCATCAAGGTTGCGTGGTCAGAACATACGATAATCTGAAGTAGGAGTCAGCAGACATCATGCTCAGGACCTACGATAATCTGTAGGAAGGGTTGACAGACATTCCCTATGAAGCATCAGACTGTAAATATTTCAGACCTTACGGGCCACGCGATTCTATTGTGACTGTTCCAACCTGCCACGAGGAAACAGCCATTGACAATAAGTAAACAAGCCGGCACAGTTGTGTCTGCCTTCCTTGCAGTCCAAATCCAAGCTCTGTGATTATCATTCTGGACCAAGACTAAATTCCGGAGTGTTTTTGTCTCCCACAGATGACGTATGTTCACTCTACGCACCACCACGCTAAGAAAGGCACTCGGCGGTAAGTGTGATTAGGATTTGCACTACTACCCACCCAAGGACGATAGTGATATGAACAACAGTGATAACTCTCATGACGCTCTTGATACCTGACAGATGGTTCATCTTCCTTACGGCATTATGGGATAGGTAAGGTATGTCCATCTCATAGGTGCAAAAATTGGGATGTAGAGAGAGCTTTCACTTCCCTCCCAAGCAGAGAGAGGCCGCCGGTGGCTGTGGTGGGTGGTTGAGTCACACTCCCACATGCCGAAGTGAGGACATGACCTTGCTGGTTAGTCACCACAGGCTAATACCACAAGGCACATTTATGGTGTAGATCTATGGACCATGTACATTGTCACCTTCTCATGAAATGTATTTCTTGAACCTTCTCTCACTACTGTAGGAGCTTGGACAAGAACCTAACTACTCTATGTCCTTAGTTCTTGACGTGGCAAGTAGAAGCGAAATAGGATGTTCCTCCCCCGGCAGAAGTGAACCACTTAAATCATAAAAATCACTGCACATGGTCAGGGCATATAAATATTGGCTATTAAAATGCAGTTGGATACGTGTGTCTCCAGCTTGGTGAGAGGCATGTCCTAGAGACAAAGATTTAGATGTCAGTATAGAGAGATATTATTGAAAGCCATTAGACTAGGTGATAATTCCTTGGGCAAAGATACAAGTAGTTTCTCCATTTGTTTAAAAAAAATTATAGGATTGGTGAAGAGGAGAAACTTGAGGCTTCAACCATATTGCTTGGCACCTCAGAAGCAAGCCTTTCCAACTGAGTGGACTGAGATGTAATGACATGATCTTTCTGTCTCCAGAGCTACCCCATGTAATGTCTCTGAACCATGGTCCTTTGCACAAGTGTACTCATTTCCAAAAGCTGTCACAAATGACCAAATCAAGATGTGGGGAGGGTTGGTTCCTCCTGAGTTCTATGAAAGAGAATCTGTTCCAGGCCTCCTTCCCAGATCCTGATGGCTGGTGCCAGTATTTGAAGCTCTCTGCCTACAGATGTGTCACTTCAGCCTCTGTTTCAGTCTTCACATGATGCTTTCTGTATCCAAACCTCCTTCTAATTTCTCCTGGGAAGTCACCAGTCACTGGACTAAGGACCCACCGTGACCCAGTAAGATTTAATCTTAACTACATCTGTAACAATCCTACTTCTAAAAAAAGACATATGCCAGAGGTTAGGACTTGAGTATCTGGAAGACCCAATCAACCAACTATACCTAGTCATCACCAACTGAGACAATGTTTTCATAAAACATGGATGGTGTAAACATGTACCCGAAATCCAAAAACCCAGACCCCAATTTATCACAGGTAAACATCTTCACAGCTTGGGACTGGAAGGTCTGGGTTTTGGCTGTTGATCAAGGAATATAGTGACAGTTAAGACATGGAGTTAGACCCTCCCCACAGTAGAGGGCCAGGCAAGTGCAGACCCAGTTGGCTGGCAGAGAGGAGATAACAGGCCTGGAGCAAAGAAGTGTTCATCAGTTTCCACAGCCTGCAAAGATTCCAGTTCTGAAGGATGGGAGGAGTGTGGGTTGGAGGACCCTGCAATGACTCCCCTTCATAAACCCAAGCAGATAGCCAATGTATACAAAATATGCTGGGAATTATCAGTGCCATATGCAATGGGCCATGTCCAAGAACCAAACTCAGTTGTCATGAAATGGGAAGATCAAGGCAAGACACTTGTCTTTATGGGGATGGGTTATCAGGCAAAGAAGGACACAGGGCTTGGGTAAAGACAGTGGTCTGCAGGCTTGGAGCATAAGTGAGGGTGGGGTCTTCAACCAAAAGCCAGTGATCAAGATGGGAACAAAAGTCAAAAAGGGTGACAAGAGTGAGTCAGAGTGTTGATGAGTGTTTTAAGTCCTTCTGTGTAAGGTGCAAAATGAGGAAGGACACAATGGGTGGGGTGGGGAGGACAGGTAAGCTCAAGTCTGAAGGGCAGCCAATGGCAAGGTTGTGGTGTTGGAAAGATCAGGGACACACAGGGCTCGGTAAGTCTTCCTTTGATCACCACACGTCCCTGGACAAGGCTTCACGTCCCTGGACAAGGCTTCTCGGGGGTTTTCTCAACGTCCTGTGAAGGGGTCAGAAGACAATGACCCCTCTCTCGGCTTGGGCCCTTAAATTCCAAGATCCTAAAGTCAACCTGAAGATCAGCATGGGGGATGAGGGCATTGAATACATTCTTGAAAGTGATGCTCTAAAAATAAAATGAAATGGAAACTCATGTTTTAAACATTGGCGGCTTCGGCACTCCTGCAGTCCTTTGATATAGATGTTTTGCTGTAGGCTGAATTAATTAATTAATTTGCATCAGGCCTCTGAACCCAAAGTGCTTCTTTCTAAACTAATATGCATTTCCACAAACAAGTCTGTGACACAGAGGGCAAAGTAGGACAGGAAGCCCCACCTTGCTTTGAATCGGCTAGACAGCATCAGCTTGGCAATCGCTACCCAATCTTTTGATGCACCACTATTTTTAATGCATTATTGAGACATGTTTTGGAAAATTTATTTATCACTGTGAGGGGTCTAAAATTCAATATTGAATATGCCTTTAAACTATTTACACTGCATTATCGATGCCTTTGCTTTATGGTTGCAGAAATCTCTTCTCAACTTTGTTGTAGGAGAAGCGTGTGGATATTCAAGGTTATTTGGGGGGTAGCTATCACTGATGGGAATGCAGATTTTTGTTCCAAATTTTATTCTTTCTACTAATAATTATGCCTGGCACTATAATAAATGCTTGGGATCTGAACATGAATGTGAGCTAACCCTTACTACCCTAAAGAGGCTGAAAGACTTCCAGGAAAAAAAAAAAATCACTTAGATATTGACACAATAGCATGGTCCAGACCAAGGATCTAGAAACTATAGCCCACAGGCTATATTCAACCAACTACCTAGTTTGTACATGGCCTGTGAATAATTTTAAAAATATTTTTAATAGTTGGGGGAAAAATAGCATTTTGTGACATGTGAAAATTATATGAAAGTCTACTATTATCCTACTGTCCCAGCAGTATCATCATTGGTGTGCACCCATATCAGTCAAAAACTGATGTCCATGTCAAAAAATGGGCAGAAGACATGCACAGACACTTCTCCAATGAAGACATACAAATGGCTATCAGACACATGAAAAAATGTTCATCATCACTAGCCATCAGGGAGATTCTAATGAAAACCACATTGAGATCCCACCTTACCCCAGTTAGAATGGCCAAAATTAGCAAGACAGGAAACAACATGTGTTGGAGAGGATGTGGAGGAAGGGGAACCCTCCTACACTGTTGGTGGGAATGCAAATTGGTGCAGCCACTTTGGAGAACAGTGTGGAGATTCCTCAAGAAATTAAAAATAGAGCTTCCCTATATCCCTGCCATTGCACTACTGGGTATTTACCCCAAAGATACAGATGTAGTGAACAGAAGGGTCATCTGTACCCCAATGTTTATAGCAGCAATGGCCACGGTCGCCAAACTGTGCAAAGAACCAAGATGCCCTTCAACGGACGAATGGATAAGGAAGATGTGGTCCATATACACTACGGAGTATTATGCCTCCATCAGAAAGGATGAATACCCAACTTTTGTAGCAACATGGACGGGACTGGAAGAGATGATGCTGAGTGAAATAAGTCAAGCAGAGAGACTCAATTATCATATGGTTTCACTTACTTGTGGAGCATAACAAATAGCATGGAGGACATGCGGAGTTAGGAGAAGGGAGTTGGGGGAAATTGGAAGGGGAGGTGAACCATGAGAGACTATGGACTCTGAAAAACAATCTGAGGGTTTTGAAGGGGCAGGAGTGGGAGGTTGGGGGAACCAGGTGGTGGGTATTGGAGAGGGCACGGAATGCATGGAGCACTGGGTGTGGTGCATAAACAATGAATTCTGTTACGCTGAAAAGAAAGAAATAAAAAATTAAATTAAATTAAATTAAATTAAATTAAAAAAAAAAAACTGATGTCCACAGAAGAGCCTGCAGATGAATGGGTACAGCAGCATCATTCATAACTGACAAAACTTGGAAGCAACCAAGATGCCCTTCAGCAAGTGAATGGATAAACTAGACCATCCAGACAATGAAATATCATTCAGCACTAAAAAAAAAAAAAAAAAAAATTAGATTTCAAGTAATAGAAAAATATGGGTATCCTTAAATGCCTATTATTAAAGAAGCCAATCTAAAAGAAAGGTACATCTTGTATGATTCCAACTCTGTGTCATGCTGGAAGAGGCAAAACTGAGGAGATAGTAAAGAGATCCATGGTTTTCAGGGGTTGAAGGGGAGAAAAATGACTCAGCAGAGCACAGAGGATTTTTAGGGCAGTGAAAATCCTATGTATGGTACTATAATAGATGCATGTCGTTATACGTCTGCACAAACCACAAAACAACACCAACAGTGAATTCTTATGTGTATTATGGATAGTGGGTGATCTGATACATCAATATAACTTCATTGCTTTGAATAAATGTACCCTCTGGGTGGGGGGAATTTTTTTGAGGGGAGGGTATTGAAAATAATGGAGGCTGTATACATTGGGAGGACTGGGGGCATAGGGAAATTTCCATACCTTTTGTTCAATGTTTCTGTTAACCTAAAATGCTCAAAATGTAATCTGTTAATAACTATACGGTGTGTGCTATGGTGAGTGCTGTGAAGTGTGTAAACGTGGCGATTCACAGACCGGTACCCTTGGGGCTAATAAACATTATATGTTAATTAAAAAATTTTAAAAGATTAAAAAAATTGAAACTATAAAAAATAAATAAATAAAGTAAAAATTAAAAAAAACCTATAGGAAACACAAAAGTTAGTGTCTGTGAAACAACTTTAATTGGAATACAGTGATAGTGTCTCACCTATATATCGTCTGTGGCTGCTTTTTGTGCTAAAGTAGCAGAATGAAGTGTTTGAGACAGAGGCCACATGGCTTGCAAAGTTGAAAATCTGTACCAATGGGGCCTTTCTGGGAAAAGTATGTTGACCTTTAGTCTAATCCATCATGGTGAAAGGCAGAAGTAATCAGATCTGTTTTCCTAATATATTGAGGGAGATGTTTGGGCAGGATCTTGAAGAATAGGGTGGGATTAAGGCTTTGAGGACCTTTCTCTTGTCTTCCTAAGTTTGCCTCACATTCTGTGGCATTTGCTGATGATGGCAGCCATCATCCTTGTGGTGTCAGAAGTGGGAATCACAAAAAAAACTGACATAAGACAATCATTTCTTACACTGATAGTGAAAAGAGAACCTCACCTCTACGGCTAAGTTTTGACATTTGTAATTGTTATTGCTTTAATTAGAAAGTATAATTTAGGATTTTCATTGGGCTACCTAGTGGCATATATATATGTGAAGTTAAGTTTTTCAAGAAAGAGACATAGTTTGAAGACTTTATCTGACATTAAATTACTCATGAAAGGATGACTGCTGTTGACATTTTATTCAACATAGAGTGGGAAGTCTTGGCCACAGCAACCAAAAGGAGGGAAGGAAGGAAGGGCATTCAAATGGGTAAGGAAGAAGTTAATCCATAACTATTGGCAGATGAGAGGATACATACATACAAAACCTTAATGACTCCAACAAAAAACTATTATAGGTAATAAATGAATTCAGTAAAGTTGCAAAATACAAAATTAATACACAGAAATAGGTTGTGTTTCTATACTCATAATGAAGTACCAAAAAGAGATATCAAGAAACAATGCAGTGGGGCACCGGGTAGCACAGTTGGTTAAGCAACCAACTCTTGGTTTTTGGCTCAGGTCATGATCTCAAGGTCGTGAGATCAAGCCTTGTGCTGGTCTCTGTGCTTAACAAAGCGTCTGCTTGGATTTCTCTCTGCATCTGCCCACCCCTTGCTCCCCCCCACCCACTGGCTTGTGTGCTGTCTCTCTCTCTCAAATAAGTAAATAAATAAATCTTTTAAAAAAGAGAGAAAGAAATCTATTTACAATCGCAGCAAAAAGAGTAAAATAGCTAGGAATAAACTTAACCAAAGAGATGGAAGTCCTGTGGTCTGAAAACTGTAAAACACTGATGAAACAAATTAGAGATGAAACAAACAAATGGAAAGATAGTCCATATTCATGGACTAGAAGAATTAATACTGTCAGAAAGTCCATATTACCCAAAGCAATCTACAGATTCAATGCAACCCCTATCAAAAAAGCGACAGTATTTTTCACAGAACTAGAGCAAATAATGTTAAATTATGTACAGAACCATGAAAGACTTGAGATAGCAAAAGCAATCTTGAGAATGAACAGAGATTGAAATTCCAGATTTCAAGATGTATTACAAACAAGCAGTAATCAAAACAGTATGGCACAAAAATTGGCAAGAGATCAATGGAACAGAACAGAGAGCCCAGAAATAAACCCATGATTATATGGTTAATGAACATACGACAAAGTTGGCAAGCATATACAAAGGGGGAAAGCCCATCTCTTCCACAAATGGTTTTGGGGTAACTGGGACAGCCACATGCAGAAGAATGAAACTGGACCACTTTTTTACCCTACACATATAAACTCAAAGTGGATGAGAGACCTAAATGTGAGACCTGAAACCATAAAAATCCTAGAAGACAGCACAGGCAGTAACCTTTTTTTTCCCCCAGATTTTATTTATTTGACAGAGAGAGAGAGAGAGAGAGAGAGAGATCACAAGTAGGCAGAGAGGCAGGCAGAGAGAGAGGGGGAAGCAGACTCCTTGCTGAGCAGAGTGCCTGCTGTGGGGCTGGATCCCAGGACCCTGAGATCAAGACCTGAGCCAAAGGCAAAGACTTAACCCACTGAGCCATGCAGGCGCCCCAGGCAGTAACCTCTTTGACATCAGCCTTTGCAATGTTTTTCTAGATGTGTCTCCTGTAGCAACAGGAACAAGAGCAAAAATGAACTATAGGGACTTCATCAAGATAAAAAGCTTCTGCACAGCAAAGGAAATAGTCAACAAAACCAAAAGGCAAATTACTGAATGGAAAAAGTTATTTGCAAATGATATGTCCCATAAGGGGGTAATATCCCCCCAAATATAAAGAACTTATATGACTCAATACCAAAAACCCACAAATAATCCTATTAAAACAGGCTGAGAACCTGAAAAAAACATTTTTCCAAAGAAGAGGTGCATATGGCCAACAGACACAGGAAAGGATGCTGAACGTCACTCATCATCAGGGAAAAGCAAACCAAAACCACAAGGAGATATATCATGTTCTACCTGTCAGAATGGCTAGTATCAAAAAGATAAGAAACAAGTGTTGGATGGGAGAAGGAAGGAAACTCTCACGCACTATTGGTGGGAATGCCAACTGGTGCAGCTACTGTGGAAAACAATATGGAGGTTCCTCAGAAAGTGAAAAGTAGAAATCCTGTAGGATGAAGTAATTTCAGTAATAGCTATTTACCAAAAGAAACCCTCAAAACACTAATTCGAAAAGGTATGTGCACCCCTATGTTTATTGCACCACGATTTAAGGTAGGTAAGGTATCAAAGCAACCCAAACGTCTATCCATTAACGATTGGATTAAAAGATGTGGTGTGCGTATGTGCGTATCGGTGTGTATAACCCAACCATAAAAAAGAGTGAGATCTTGCATTTTGCAAGGACATGCATAGACCTAGAAGGTATAAGACTAAGTGAAAAAAATTAGACAGAGAAAGATAAATATCATGACTTTGCCTATATGTGGAATTTAAAAACAAAACATATAAATACACAATAAAAAAACAGAACAGACACGTAAATACAAAAAAGAAACTGGTGGTTGTCAGAAGTGGGGAGGTTGGAGGATGGGCAAAATGGGTGAAGGGGAGTGGGAGGCACAGGCTTCCAGTTTTGGAATAAGTCATGGGACTCGAGGTCTAATACAGGGAATAGAGTCCATGGCATTGTAAAAACATTGTATGGGGACAGATGGTAGCTACCTTTGCGGTGAGCATAGCAAAACATACAGAATTATCGAGTCATTGTGTTCTACATGTAAAATTAATCTAACACTGTGTGTCAACTGTGGTTCAATTAAAAAAAAAAAAGATTAGTTCTTGGTTTTTGAGATATTGTGCTTCAGTGGATGTCCAAGCCAAACAAGGTGAAGGGAACAGGACAGAAATCTAGACAGATTAAAAGGACTTTCATTCCTATAACCCTGACAAAGACATACAGCCTACTGGCTTGCTTTTCTACCCAAGCGTAGAGCTTTGGTTTCTGGGGCTGCAGTAGGAAGGACATCAATGTATGAAGGAAATGTTAAAATCTAAGAAGAAGAAAGGGAATGCCTTGGTCAAGGTGATATAGCAAATGGCACGTGAAAGTCAAAATTTCATGAGTTCCGTTGCCCCCTGATCATTGTCTTTGGCGTTCTCCTTCAGACACTCTATGATGGACCTGTAGATGTGTGTCTGTCAGCTCATGTGCCTAAGTACAAGTAATTGTCCTTGTGATTGACTGATAGAGAGACAGACACACATGCACATTAGGGAAGTTTCTCTCAAAAGACTTAAAACAAAACAAATTTCCTCCTACCAAAAGGTAATGAACATGTTTAGACATGTCCACTTTCTCTGCGGTATCAGGACTGAAAAGGCATCCAGCCAAGATAACAAGTGTGACACAACCTACTCACCCACGAAGCATGACCAAAAGTTACAACCCCATTCCACAGAAAGGTTGGGCTTCTCTCTGGTCTCATGTAGAAAGGAGATAGGAACCATGAGTGATGGGTTCATGGATTCTCCATGGTGTTCCCCAAGAGGAGTCATGATGGTTTGAGTACATGGAGGGAGTTACTGGTGGGTGCCAGGTAATCAAGTCCTAAAGATTGGGCCCTCGCTGTATTTTCCTTGTGCATGCTCAGAGGTGGCCAGATTCCTTTCCGGATGACAAATGGGACATGTCAAGCAACAAGAAATGTACAGGTTTCAAATGGGCCATGCTGTGCTGGCTCTTTCTGACATAAGCCACGGGGAGCAAAGCTGAGCTCTCTCTGTGCATCCCTGTCTGGGGGTGTGACGCTCCGTGGCTCTGTGGTAAGAGGCTAGCAGGTGTGAAGAAAGCAGGAACTTTTTTTTCTGGGACTTTGGCCAAAAAAAATAAAAAATGTGTGTACTCTGATATTCATAAACCACAGCAAGCCGCGACTGAGAAAAATGATTCAGTTAAGGAAGTGAGCTTGGCAGAGGTCAACAAAACAGGGCACACTGACACAGATGTGTTTACAGAGGCAGGGGGGATGCTGGTTCCTGAGAAACATGGGTATCCTTGCTTCCAGGATGATGGTGTGTCCCAAGAAGACACATCTTTAATCAGAGTGCAATGTTGGTAGGTAGGTAGTGCCGCACGTTGGGAAGGGAAAGCAAGGAACATTCCAGAAGCCAATGCTTTGTGCAAAGGAAAAAAAGAATTCTGGTTCCTCCCAGATCCCTCTATGCTTATAAAGACTGGGTGAACTTGATATCTTAGCTGTGTGATTGCTCCCCCAAATGCAATGCTGTTATCTCAACAGAACAAAAGCTCTGTCTCTTATCTCCCTTCCTTAGCAGGCCAAGCAAAGGTCAAGATTTGATTCTGGTTAATGTATTTCTTTTTAATGACAAAGGCAAAAGGGGGATCCTGAGGTCTTAGTACCACCAGGAGCCTACTGTGAGCTCTCCAGAACAGGGAGGGCTGCAGAGGTGGGTGGAGAAGTGGGATTCTCACATGGTGCATCTTCTCTTTCCCTCCCTCTAGGAACTCTTCACGCTCTCCTATCCATCACTTCCCCAGATGCTTTTTGGGCTTCTGCAGCTCTCCTGGGTGCACAGGCTCATGAATTTATTCAGCAGGCACACAAACGGTTTACCCTGGGGTTGGCGGGTAAAGCAATTAGATTCTTAATCAGATAAAGATGGACTCAGGAAACGGCCTAGATAATTTCTTGTTAAGAGCAAGCACCCCTTTGAAAAAGACCATAACATGTCTCCAATTTGGTATGCCAAACGGATCTCTGAATGGGTCTAACTCATTTAGCTATTTTCCCCAAAGTGACAGGTCATGCTTCTCTGAATGATTCAATTTGTTGGGGGGTGAGGGAGGTGGGGAGAAGACTCTTGAAGCATCTGAACAAGTGTGTCAAGCATATTCCTTGGAATGTGTGGGAGTGTAGGGTTCCAAATGGTATTCTTGTTTTCTGGGAGATATAAGGTGTTCATTCAGTCGATTGTAGGCTCGTTCACTTCCAGGATTGAAATCAATGCTCCATCCTTTATATAACTTGGACAAACTTCCTCAGCAACTGCCAAATATTTTACAGCATGACTTTTGCAATGAAATAATGACACGCATGGAACCTCATCTCTAAGAAGGTATTGGGATCCTGCCTCCTCTTCAATCGAAGATTTGTCGGCTGTGTTCATTAAAGATGAGTTATTCCAAATAGGATGTAGGCAGTTAATCATGTGCCATTAAATGGGACTAAATTCTGCTGGGCTGAGATGTAACAGGGCAGACTTTTATGCCAAAAAAAACCCCACAGAAAACAAAAAACATGAGTAATCTACTCTGTAGCCCAGAGATGTAGTTATCTGTGAATCAGTGCCTAGAGGCACTTATTATATTTTCAATGCAATATTCAAAGATAAAAGTTTTTCATTAATAGCACGTTGGAATATTTTAGTCTGTGTGCCACAGAGAGGGAATTAGAATACTCTGAAAATATCCACTTCGGAAGGCACACGTGGGTAGGAGGTCATACTTCATTCTTACAGCGAACGTTCCGATCGCTTTCTTTGGAATTTATGTTCTGTTTGCTGGAGAGGTAATGCCTCTTTAACGATATTTAAGTCGGGGTTGCATGAATATTTAAAGTGATGGTTGCAACCAAAGGAACATTTTTTTTCCTTATGGGATGAACAACAGAAAAATATTCCACTTGACTTTCTCTGTAGGGTTGCAGAGCCATAAGCTAGTTCTCTTGAAACATCCGTGTTCAAGTAAATTGTTAAAGTAAAGTAAATAGACTGGTTGTTAAAGTAAATAGACTGGGGATAAGTAGCCTAATTCTGGTCCTATGTATGATGGCATTACGAAGGACATAGAAAAATAAAAAAATAATAAAGTAGGGGGAAAAATATTACATAGAGCTCTCCCCACAAAATACTTGAAGGCTGAAATGAATTTAGTATAATGACCATGATAACTAGATCCTTCTTAGAATTGTATATGCAAACCACCCTTACAACCTTCCTGTGAATGGGTTGTGACAATGATCTGTGCTCTGCAAGGGACCCACAGATGTTAAAATCCAAACACGTGTCAGGGAAGGGGATGAATTAGTACCCATGTGCCCCTACGGCATGGGAGCTCATACCCACACATCCGAGTGGAGAGTATCCTCCCTTCCTCAGGGAGGGAGACTAGTCACTAATCCATAGGATACTATCAGGGACTCAGTAAAAATAATTATAGCAAACATTTAGTAAGCACCTGCTGTGTACAAAAACAGAGTACTATGAGAAGTTATACAGATGTAGGCAAAACACACCCCCTTCGAAATGCTTATGAAGCATGGGAGAGAGAAATTATTATAGAACACTATCTTAGTTCATAAAAAGAAACTATATCATTTAACCAGGCTACTACGTTCTCGGAGGATTACTTTTAATTATTTTGTTTGTGTGTTTTATTTTATTTATTTATTTGACAGACAGCACAAGTAGGCAGAGCAGCAGGCAGAGGGAGAGAGAGAAACAGGCTCCTTACTGAGCAGAGGGCCCAATGCGGGGCTCGATTCCAGGACTGGGGGATCATGACCTGAGCAGGAGGCAGTCGCTTCACCAACTGAGCCACCCAGGTGCCCCTATTTTGTTTGTGTGTTTTCAATGAGAACAATAATTCCATCATGACAATATCAATTAAATTTGTAGAGTTCTATTTCATTGACTAGGAAGTTGAATTTTAAAGGGCTCATTGATTTTATCATTGATGAGTCCTTTTTATCCCAACTTACAATTTCTGGCTCTCGTATTAAGATCTGAATTTTTTTTCCTTCTTCTTTACAAATTGAAGGGATTAAAGCTATTCTATAAAAGTCTCCAGGATTGGCAAATATCTGTGTTGGGTATTTCTGTGAATTCTGTGAAGTTTATCGTAGCTGCCAATCAAGTCCACTAATGGATATTTTACTGTCTACAATAGGACCAAGATTCAGGAGATAGGAAAGCATATCTAAAATACTAAAAGTATTACTTGGCCCCAGTTTTACCAATCTCCACAAGGAAATTATATCTTCCCCCTACACTGATAGGTTGCATGCCATCACAGGTAGAGTTTATGAGAGTAATTTGGTAATTATAGACAAACTGATACACAAAATTAACCATCACAGTGAGTAGCTTTTACTTCATAATCCCTTCACCTCCAACATACAACTGGGAATAAAAGAAGGGGTCTATAAATGTTTTCTGAACCATAGGAATACATTTTGGGGTCCTACTTCTTCAAAAAGTTCACTTGTGATTTCTCGGGATTTTCCGCAGCGCTCAAGCGCTGTGTCTACGCCACCCTGAATCTTAATATATCATAGTTACTCAATCACTGGACTTCTGTTCATTGCTTGTCAATTTTACCAACAACTTGAAGACAAATAAGTGTCATGACATTCACGTCAAGAGGACATAGGAAAGTGGGTCATACGTGGTAGAAAGCTACGTAAATGGTAACAATGATGATGATGGTGACCATCATATGGGGATGACCAAGCAGCCACAAAAAGGTCCTCTTGTTTTGGTGGAGTCCATAGTGTTAAATACTTATAAATGATACTTTCATTAACCCTGCCCAGTTCATTAGTCATTAACTGGGTTAGCGACAGTTGGGTGGTCCTGCCGTGATTGTACTAAAGTCTGGACATTGTAATTTAGGTGGACATGTTGCCCCTCATCGGTCACTAAATCTTGTAGCTACATATTTAATCATTAATCAGTCTACAGAGCTTCGATGAGGACACAACTGAGAATCTTTATCCCATGCTCTCAATTTTTTTTTAAGCATAGAATTAAAGGAAGAAATCTTGAGGGTAGATAGCCAATGAAGAATGCAATAATAGGTCAAAAATAGATTAGTTTGCATGTTATTAGAAGCAAACATTGCTAGATTCAAAATCCTCGATGGAATAATTTTACAGAAAAATTTGTCGTGTTATTTTCTCCCTGGGACATTAACTTGAAGATATGAGTTGGCACGAGTAACGGTAGGTGACCAATATAGGTGGTACTATCATAGATTTACAGAAGGTAAAAAAATTATTTTAGGAGATCACAAGGTAAGAAAATAAAAAGGGAAGATAAATAAGTAATAAAATAAATTTAAAATCGCAAGGTTAGGTATGAATTATAGGAACAGTGTAATTATTAGTGATTCGGCAAAAATACTCTGCAAATAAAATACATTATTCGTGTTCTATTTTTAGGACTTGCATTCCTACTTTTGCTCTGTGATTATCATTATTTCTGTCACTGAAACCCTGGCTTGATTTATTCCCAAGGTCTCATTTCCTCCTGTGACACAGGAAGAGGAGATAGAGAAAGCACAAGCAGGGGGAGCAGCAGGCAGAGGAAGGAGCAGGATCCTACTAATCAGAGAGCCTGACATGGGACTCCATCCCAGGACTCCTGGGATCATGACCTGAGCTGAAGGCAGATGCTTAACCGATTGAGCCACCCAGGAGTCCTTAAATTTACAAACTTTTAAAACACATGAGATTTGAGCTTGTTTTGGCAAAATCTTGATTGTTATCTAACATCTATGTTGATCCTATCAAGTAATAGCAATGATTCTCAGGAGACCTTGACAGGTCACCAAACAGCAATGCCTCAGAGGAGGGAAAAAGAGGATCTTGTCTAACAGCAAACACACGGTTGACCTCATGGAGTGGCCCCTTAGTTCTCCGGTGGAAAACTGTTATCATACGAATTGGTTTTAGTGTGACCTTCCCCCCCACCAAAATAAATAAGTAAATAACTGTCTTTTTGTTGCCGTTAAATTTCTGGTTCTAGAGGAGAAAATGAGTCTGCAGCATAAAAGTTAATTTTGCAGTCTTTCAGCGAAGAGAACATCAGATATTAAAGATATTAATAAATAAAACCCAGAAAAAATTGCCTGTCCATAATACCTGTATTCACAGAGTAAATAATGCTGGTCTTTAAGATAAATGGTCTCACCGTGGGCACCATTCCTATAACCTGACACTTTGCAAATACGAGCCTGGATGGAGATTTCTCTCATTATGATTTTTAAAACTGCTATGACCTTGTCAGTCAGATTGAGGCAACTAGAAGCAAAATTCTTTCCTTAAGCTATCATGCACACACACATTTGTTGGAGAGCCTAATGCTGTTTGAAATGTGCCATGCTTCCCCCAATGACGATCACTGCAAACGTCCAGCCAGACATCAGAGTCATGACGCGCATTGGTACAGGGTGGTTTATCTCACAAAAGAGAATAGAAATATGGTGCTATCCTTGTCGGGGATAATCATTGGAAGCCAGAGTTCTCTTGAATCCAAGCAACAGCAATAGATGAGCTACTGGGAATTGAGCTCATATTGTCAACAGATACAACATTCCCTTCAGATTACTCTTGGATTATCTACCCTACATTACAAGAGAGTCTTTATCAAGAAGAAAGCCTAAGTGCTCCTGTCACCAATTACCAAGTCTATGGCTAGTATTTGAGCTATTATTTCTTCTAACTTAGATATCCGAGGAGACCATATGGGCACTAAAATTTGGAGAATCCTGACTAGAGTTACAATAGCAGCTAAGTTCCTAAATTTCTTTTGTACTACATTTGTGGCATTCCTAAACATATCACCCACTCAGAATGGATGGCTTATTTTATTTAACGATTCCTTACATGAGAGAAGTTGAGTAGAGAGTCTGATATACATCGTTTTTCACTCCCAAGTCGCACACACAAAAAATGTTATTAGGGGCTTAAATATCCACACATACCAAAAGGGCATGGTACTGAGAATCATGGCGCTAGTCATGGATGTCATCCACTGAGAATTCCACAAATGACAGACAGAAAGGGAATCATCTTCCAACTCAGTTAGTGGGGTGATCACCACCCATAGGCAGACGGGAAGCTCTGAAATTAATTAGCCATTATTGGCATGGACTCTAAGGTCGACAGGGTCATTTAAATTTATTTATTTATGCAACAATGACTGAGAATCAGTCCTGTGCCATAGACAGTCCGAGGCATTCAAGGATCTTACAATCTACCAGGAAAGGCAGGTCAATGACTGAAGGACGATGGTATGGTACAGGGCACAAGGAAGCAGAGTCCGGCATGATGTGGCCAGAATGCAACTCAGGATGCTTGAGTGGAAGCTTATGTGACCCCATGTCTTCCAAGAAGCAAACCAAGACAAAAGTAGAGACATGAAGATTTTATAGGCCAAATGCCTATGTAGGGAAAAAAGAAACAGGGATGGAACTACATGCCTTTTCTGCCCGTTGCGTGTAATGGGCCTCACACAATATAGGGCAGTTTGTGACTACTTCTCCACGTAGCATAATGTTTGAAGCTTTGTGCTCAATGTGGCATGCATTGGTATGTCTTCCCTCTTCATTGCCAACTAATTCTCCAGTGTGGACAGGTCCCATACTTTGCTTACCCATTCATCCGCTGGTGGTCTTTCTCTCCATGTTACATGTGCATCTCAATGTACAATCTCTTGTTTGTAAAAGGAAAAATTGCTCCCATCATACTTCTGTGTCTGAGTTCCCATGAGCCCTCCCTTTGGTACATTTCTGGGGTTTGTCCCCCAAGACCATGGCAGGTGGCTATGACAACTGTGGGACCAGACCCAACCCAACCCAGCCACTCACAACGGACTTCTTAAGAGCATACTCTATTTCCAATCTTCACACCCCCCTTCCCACTTCCATTCAACCAAAGTAGACCACCATATTTGTTTCATGGTCTGTGGAGCACCCTCTGCCCCAGAATCTCTAGGAGACTTATTTCTCTTGCCTATAATACCTCACCTTCTGCTTTTCTTGTATTGAAGTCTCAACCTCCTTAAAAGCTCAAGAATTGTCCTTCTGTGTGGCCAGCTGAGATCCTACTGAACCAACAAATGTCCACACACCAAGACTAAATTCAAAACAGCATACACTAGTCAACCACCTGAATTCAGAGGAAGAGAAATAGAAACAGGCTGACTGGAAAAGAGCTTGGATCAAGGGAACCACAACACAAGTCTGCATTTTCTGTTCTTACATATTTTAGCCCAAGAGCATGTCATACTTGTCACTCCAGCTAAAACTCTAATAAAAAACCCACAGTCAGAGAGAGACAGATACCATATGATTTCACTCTTCTGTGGATTTAAGAAACGAAACAAAGGAACATAGAAGAAGGAAAGAAAAATAAAGTAAGATTGAAATTCAGAGGAAGGCAAACCATAAAAGATTCTTACTAAATATAGAGGACAAATATAGGGTTGCTGGAGGGGACATGGGTGGGGAGGAAGGGATACTTGGGTGACGGACATTAACGAGGGCCTTTGATGAAATGAGCACTGTATGTTATTTGAAACCGATGAATCACTAAATTTGACCCCTGAAACTAATAATAAATAAGTATATACACTGATAAAAACAAAAACAAAAACAAGAAAACAAAACCCACAGGTGTTCTGGCCAGAAGAAACAGGATAAAATGTGGAGATTGGGGGAGTAAGCTCAAATTGTACTTTCTGTTTGAAGCCTTCCTTCAAAATTCTGCTGGCTCCTCTCAGATACTGTCACTGGCCCTCACTCCATATTTCAGGACCACACATGGTACTTGCTAATCATTGTTGTGCATCTTTCTAAGGGTGTCTCTGTTCTTAAAAGACAAAAAGAGCTTTCCTGTCGCTTCTAGCACATACCCTCCAGTATCCCTTCGTCTCTATAAACGTGCACTGATACTAACACCGCATTTATCCTACCCTAGAGCTGGACAATCATTACTAGTACCAATTCATAATTTTAGTGGAGAACACACAGTTCATTTGAAAATACCATAACCATTTCTACAAGACCCTTAGGGTTGGAAGCACGTTAAAACATTTGTTAAAGCCATACTTTTTTTTCCCTCTTAATTAACAAACCCAGAAATTGAGACTGAAAGTAAATTTTGTTGCGTGGGAAACCCTGAAGCATTATAGATATTCAAGCCAGTTTCATCTGAACTGTGTGGCCCCTGAAACTTTGGGATGAATAGAGATAGAGAAGTTCTCAGTTGTGTTAAGGTACAAGTAAATCTAGGCGTCTCGCTGAAATTCAGATGCTTTCAGCTTTTCCGTAAACTCAGAACCAAGTTGTATGTTTTAATGACAACCTTTTCCTGATTAACTGAGATCATTGTCAATGAATGGTCTTCTGTGGTCACATGCCTATGACCCCACAAAAGGAGAGGGTCTTATGCATATGGTCCCAGGCAGAATTAAGAATCATGATTTACAATTTTATTGGCAAACACAAAGGCCAGGAGGATATCTATAAGGCCAATACTCGGTAAAGAGTTCTAAGTCTTTGTGCTTTATTTTTGTCCTGGAAATTGTACATACCAGTATGTCTTTCTGTATTCATTCACAATAGGCTAGAACATTTTTCCTGAGGCTTTATTTTTTGTCATTTCTTTCTTAGTTATCTTAGACAACCTTTGCAACACCATTCACACCTTGGAGTTTAATATTAAAAACCCTGAAAAGATGTTTTGATACATCACATTATGTTACTTCTCATTGTGAATTACATTTATGAGGCTTGATCTTTGAAAAGACACCAGATTATTTTTTGTCATTTCATATTTCAACAAATTATTTCTGAAATGATTGGTATAGTTGAAATGTCAACCTTTTGCCATTGCAGTATTTCTTTGTCAGACATCAAATACTGATTTTCTTAAAGTATTATTTACATTATTAATGGAGGATCGTCAATACTGTTGATCATATCTTAGGGACATTTTGGTAAGTCCACAATTTATAAATGAAGAAGGAAAAAATCCACAGCCCATAATTAGGAACAACCAAAAAGTGCCTTTCAATCAAAAGCTGAAAGCATGATATTTTCTGAGCTGTCCTTTACATTTTTCTACAGCTTTTCCATGGTTGCAAAGAGTCTTGGAAGGGGATATGTATACTATCCTTTTATTTGAGGGATGGACACTCCATCTCCAAGTTTACTGACTTTTTGGACTCTGATTACCTACACCCTAAGCAAGCAGCTTTCCCTTATTGTGTTAGAGATGGTTGCTGACAGACCCTCGTCTTTCCAGAGAAGACCCATGTTTGAGTCAGCCGATCGTTGAATGGCAGCTGTATCACATGTGTGCATGGGGTCCTGTCTGCTTTCTCCACACACTGAAAGGTGGGTTCCAGTCTCCAGGTCTACTATGGGCTGAATTTGTGGGTGTCCCCCCAAACTCATATATTGAAGCCTTAACCCCCAGTGGAATGGTATTAGCAGGTAGGACCTTGAGAATGTGATCAGGTCAGGAGGGTAGAATCCCCATGAATGGGACTAGCAACCTGATAAAGGAGGCTCCAGAGACCTCCCTCCCCTTTCCACCATTGGAGGACATAGCGACAAGATGGCCTCCTACGAATCAGGAAGTGGGTCCTCACCAGATATGGAATCTGCTGGCACCTTGATCTTGGACTTCCAGCCCCAAAACAGAGAGAAACAAATGTGTGTGTGTTTATATACGGCCCAGTCTATGGTATTCTGATAGAGTAGCCTGAACATACTCAGTCTAACACCATTTCCAATATTCTCCCATACCTGGATACAACCAGACACCAAGTCCTAACTGTAAGCTCTGAAGGGCCCTCTCCCCTCTCAGCAAGAATGAATTTTGGGGTGTATATATTCCGTAATGACTCCAATTAGTTCTGATTGCAAAAGAACTGAGCTTGGCTACACTACTTCCTAATGTTACATACACACACAGACAGACACAGTCTCTAGGAAATACCGACAGTTCCCCCTTGTTTTCTCACCGGATGGTATGCCAGACTTGCCACGAACATTTCCAGACATAACATGATCCATGCACAGCCATGTGCCCTAACTTATCTTCTTGGCTTACTTGCTCCTCCTCTGACAGGAGGAAACCGTTTCAAGCAGCATGAACTTATTGGAACAGTGTTCTTCCCTGGCCAACTCTTACCCCAAGTCTCCGAGACAAACAACACTTTTCATTTCTGACGACTTATATGCCACTCATACACTTAATGGGATGCATGCATTACATCACCTTATGCATTCAAAACACCCATATTGTGGGCATCTCCATCTCTTCTTCTATAGCTGACCTCAATGAGTTTACAACATCAATGGCCTTCCCAAGCAACAAGACCAAAGAATAGAGTTGGACTTTTTTTTTTTTTTTTAAGATTTTAAGTAATCTCTACACCCAATGTGGGGCTTGAACTTACAACCTGAGATCAAGAGTCACATGTTCCTCCCACTGAGCCAGCCATGTGCTGCTAGATTTGGTATTTGACATCCGTATTCCGTAATAGTTTTCCACTCACCCTCCCGAATACAGTGTCCCTCATGCCATGAGCCTCCAATATTTTGATTAATAAATGAAGCCATTTTTACCAACAAGGACATTTAGATTATTTGGGGGAGAAAAAAAAAAAGCTATACCCTTTATGGGCACAGCTTTCTGCCATCCAGTGTACATATCTAAATAATTCAGGAAAGATCCCAAATGAATTGTGGAAATTTGGAGTTTGCTCTCTTCATTTCTATTCAAAATATTCTGCTTCTATTGGTTATTTTTTGGAATTTACACTTGCAAAGCTTGGGGTATGTATTTTAATGAAATATTATAGATCAACTCACTCAAGTTTCAGATAGGCTGTAATTTCTAGAAAATGAGATTTCCCCCATCTTCATTAATCCAAATAAAGCTTCCTTTTGAACTCTACTAATCCTTCCTTAATTTACCATCTTTACTTAATAACTTCACTGTTTTAAAAGAGCGAATAGTTCAGTAATATTCAAAACATTCTCCAAACATTATGAAGCCATGGTGTTGGTTTTATCTTTATTATAAAAATCTCTTTGTGTCCATGGCAACTCAACAGCACATCTTAGACTGGAGCTTGAATGTGGATTTATGTGTAAGAGAAAATTGAACATATTACGTTCCATTTTTAATTTAATTTTTAATTCATCTCCTAACTAGTCATGATTGACAGTATGGTCCACATGAGACAACCTTACTTTTTCTTATAGGTATATAATATTAATGTGACTGTTAAAAAAGATATATATAATATTCTATAGCAATTTTTATATTTTCTAGTTATGGCATTCTGATAGACATTTTTATTAAACGGGGTCAACATAAACTATGCATTGGACACTTCATTGAACGATTCTGTAGCAATGCACAGTTTTCATATGTTTAACTATTCTTTAAAAGTTATGTGTGTTGCGAAGTGAGATGTACATATACTTTTTATTGGCTTTATTTAAATTTATCTAAAGAAAGCATTTATCGGGGCACCTGGGTGGCTCAGTGGGTTGAGCCTCTGCCTTCAGCTCAGGTCATGATCTCAGGGTCCTGGGATCGAGCCCTGCATTGGGCTCTCTGCTCGGTGGGGAGCTTGCTTCCCCCTCTCTCCCTCTGCCTGCTGCTCTGCCTACTGTGCTCTGATCTTTCTCTCTGTCAAATAAATAAATAAAAATCATAAAAAAAAAAGAAAGCATTTATCTGTAAACTTTACCTCTTTGAAGACCGAAAAAGACAGAGGTAGCATTCTGAATGGGATTTAGGATTTTAAATCGCCTTGAAAATCAGCTAAACTTTTGCACTTTTGACATGGAAATATTTCTTAAAGTTTAGAGTTAGAGAGTTCTTGGGGGAGAAAAGCACTCTGAGAAAAATAATGGAAATATCTTAAGCAAGACGTTTTCAAAATATTACCTGCTGTCTTTGCCCAGAACCAAGAGAGTCACATTTTCAGTTTACTCAATATTATCAAGAGTCTTGAGATGATAGATAATGCCAAAACACATCCCTTGGTATACCAGTGAGACCCCGTGCTTGTTAACTAGCATGAAAAGTAAGGCAAACAAGCAACCAAAAAAAAAAAAAAAGAAGAAGAAGAAGGTTTGTAGAGATTTCTGTGGCTCAGACTTTGAGACAGGCATTGCCAGGAGGAGGGGTACTAAGGAATTGAAGGCTTCCCTGAATGACACCCCATTTACTCCTTCTGTTCAGGATCACTGCTTTATTACATAACATCTGATCCAGATAGCAAACCTGGTGCCGTATCACGAAAAGAACAGCAGTGTAAGGTCACGATATCTCCCTCAAATCCCACGGTTTCTTCTCTACATCCACACAAGTGACACTGACCAGCTCCATGAAGACCCAGAAGTATCATTTCCTCTTTTGTAAAATGTAGGGCATCATTTCTCTATCACCTGTCTCATACCCCAGAACCTACATGAACAGTGGAGTGAGCAAGAAGAAACACAGACTTTTTGAGAATAAAAATAGGGCTGAAAAGCCTGAGTTTTTTGGACTCAAAGCAAAGTTCAGGTCCAACTTTACTCTTTGAGGAATTAAGAACGAGTCACAAAATTTTCCCAGAGAACATTCCATATGTCTACACTGGGGGCTGCCATCGGCAATGCGCCATGAGAGCATGTAGTCGCCCAGCTCTGTGCAGTGAGCAGCTGTGGGAGCTGGCAGTTCACCTCCGAGCATTAGGGAAAATGCGGCCATATAAACTCGCCAGTCCCCATAAGGAGGCATCATTACTGACACCATACAAGGGATCCACTCAGAGAGCAAAAATAGTCTTGTCGTACAGTGTGTATAGAAATGAGTCTATATTCGTGCTTTGAATTACCTCCAGGATTTCTGAGAACTCAGAAAGAGGTGGCTAGCATTGCAGAGTACAAAGCTAACACTGGAGAAACCAAGAAACCAAGAATTGTAGACTGTTCTCCTTAATATAACATGGGGTTGGCTGTGAGGGGGAAGGCATGCTAGGGCGAGATTTCCATCACACAAATGTGCCTTGACATGTTCTGTGAAAAAGTGAGTTTGGTCTCCAAAGGGTAAGAGAGAACCCGAAACTCAGTTCCTATCAACCACACATTTGTGAATACGCTATCCATGACAAAGTTACCAAATTATTAAAATTCACTGACATCTGTTTTCTGCCTGGTCGGAATACCTTCTAATGTGAGGAATTCCATAGTATCACCTACTTATCTGAAAACAGAGATTTGGTTTTTTTTTTTTTTTTTTTTTTGGTTGTCCCAACATGATTCATTTCCCACTTTGAAAATACAACCATAGAATGCTATTATTGGTCTATCATTTTATGAAAAATCATCCCAAAATGTAGAGGCTTAAAACAACTCACGTATGTTGTCTTGCTGTTTCTTTGGTCTGTAATCTTGGCACAGCCTAGATGGGTCTTCTGACCATAATCATCCGAAGGCTTGGCCAGAGGAGGACCGATTTCCCAGGGCATGTGGTCACTGGTAGAATTCAGTTCTTCAAACTTTGTTGGACCAAGGGTCTTGGTTTCTTTGTCAATGGTGGTTAGAGGTTTCCTTTGGTTCCTTCCTTCATGGGCTTCTCAAACATATCCACCTGCATCATCAAAGTTTTCAAGTCAAGAACTCCACAGAAGTAGCATACTACCAAGATGGACATCACATGTTTATGACCTAATCACAGATGTGATAGCTTATCACTCTGCAGGATTCTATGCATCAGAAATAAGTCCTTGGGTCTCTTGCACACACACAAGGGGAGGGAGTCACAAAAAAGCATGAGGAGTCAGGAGGTGGGGATCCTTGGGAGCCATTTACAAATAGTACCATCTGTTAGACCTGCCTCTCAAGGATAGAGAGGGCATTCCAAGAGATACTCAATGCACAGTACTTAGCACAATGCTGGGTAGGTTAATAGTCAATCAAGCAATACTGTATGCTGGTCTTGTAGCCTTTGCACTTTTTAAAAATTTTATTTTATTTATCTCAGTGTTTCAGGCTGGATTGTAAACAACGTTTCAAGAAAATATTTGGGGGAATTATTTCCAATGCTTCATTTGTCCTCTCAAATGATCAAAAACTCACCACGACAATCAGATTTGCTTACACCTATCTACAAATTTTTGGCCTTGATAGGATAAAAGAAATGAAGTAAAGTGAAAAAAAAAGTTATTTGTTTAGCTCACAAGAATGATAAATCCCCATTAAACTGTGTATACTTAGAGATAAATGCCAATAATGGAATTTTGACAGGGGTACCTACCATATAGCTGTTTACTGCAAGTATTTTTAAACTAGAGTCGTTACTAGATTTTTAATAAGACTTCTGATTATTAAAAAAAATGATCACAGCAGAGAACATTGAAGTGTTTAATGAGGCAAACAAGTCCACAACATAAAGAAAACCACTGTTTACATTTTTAGTTGCTTTACTGAGCTACAATTCACATACCATACGATTCACCCAGATAAAGTGTACTTTCGCCAGTTTTTAGAGTGTTCACAGAGTTAGCCATTATCATCATGATCAATTTTAGTCAATTTACATTTTAACATACAACCCTTGGGTTGGCGTCTATGCATCAGCTTGTTTTTATAACCTGAATTTGCACTCTGTGTACTGTGAATGTTTCCCATATCCAAAAATAGTCCTCAGGCTGATGCTTTATAATGGGTACACAGCCACTTAAGAAAACAAAACAAAAATTTCTCCCCTTGATACTTTTTGATGGTTTGCTTTTAGGCAGGCACTTTGTTGAGTGATGGATTATGTCCTTTAGCATCCCTGATAAGCTGATGAGATACTATGATTTACAGAGAACTGGGGATCAGAGAGACGGTTATGGTTCTTGGCCACAGGTGTCGATGCAATAACAAGGAGGTGAGTGGTATTCTTGGGTGGTCTAACTCCACCTCCTCAACATGGGATACTATCATTTGGTTAGCCGAGCCCCTGGTTTCGAAAACTTAGTTTCAAATTTTGAGACATTATACATTGTATTTGTTGTCTAATGGTGCATACAAAGGGACTGAAAATTTAGCAACTTAAAATAAGCAATAATGTATCTCAAATTCTGTGGGTCAGGAATCTAGATGTAGCATCTCTGGGTCCCCTGACTTAGGAATTTCTACAAGGTTATAACTGAATGTCAGCTGGGGCTGTGATCTTATCTGAAGATTGGACTGTGGGAAGACCCATTGGCAAGCAGGCATTAGGTCCTCAATGGCTGTTGGTCAGAGGTGGCATTTCATTTACATGTGATTTTTCTCCATAGGACAGCTCCAAGGATTACAGCTGGCTTCCTCAGAGCAAGAGAAGGATGATGCCCAGATGGCACGCTAGTCCCAGAAGTGACGCCTGTTATTTTGCTGTTTTGTGTTTATTGGAAATACTTGATTCAGCCCACGCTAAAGGGAGGGACAAGAGGGTATGATTATCATGAGGCAGGTGCCATTGGGGCCATCTTAGATGTTGCCTACCAAAATGGCTAAAGCATATTGGTAAATAATTAGTTGTGTGCACATGTGATTGTTTGAAAATAGAAGCAGCCAGATAGCCCGTGTGTATGATTAATAAATATTGGCAAAATGACTGTAGAGGGCATATAGGTTGTCTATCCATTTGATCCCTCTTGTAAATGTCACCCATATTATCATTTCAGTACCCATCTCTTACATACAGAGCTCAGAGATCTGGATAGACCATGAACTCACTCCTGCTGCTGCTGGGCTCTGTCTCAGCTTGGATGCATCAGTGTATGGGGGGCATGTGACACAAATGGTCCAATAAGAGCTAATCTTGGCACTCTAGCTTATCGTGGTTCAGCAGGAGAACATCCTCTTTCTTATGGATACAGTGGTGTTTGATGTGATGGCTGGAATGCTGCAGCCATTTTGGTACCATAAAGGGTGACCACCTGAATATGAAGCCAACCTTCAGAGAAAGCCAAAAGCCAAAGTAATCGCTACAAAAAAGGAACAGGGGTTTTCAGTTAAGCCAGCTCTGAAAACTGCTCTGCTCCTGAATGTAAGTTATAAACACCAATATACATCATTCTTTGGAAAGTCCCAAATTTATCTTGCCATCCAAAATTGTCTATTCAAAGAATAATGTCCAAAGAGTTGGTGTGCCACAATTCACACATCTAAAATGTTGGGTGTGCTGAGCCAATGACAAAGATGGGAGAAAGGAGAACTCTACCCAGGTCTGGGAAGTTGGTTGGCATTAACAGGGAGTTTTGAAATACTAGTTCAATCCCTACTAGTTATTTCTAGGGACTCAGACTCTGTGCCCATCATGGCTTAGAGCAGCTGGAAGGAAAAATTCAGGATGTTGAAGTGAATTAGCTACTCCTTGAAGTTCTCAGTCAGGGCTATAAGCAAGAGATAAAGTTATCCATTATGCTGTTGAAATGAATTAAAAATATCCTGAAAAAGCCAAATTTTCTATCTACCCCAAGCTACAATTTATGCAAGAATCATCCTTATCTCCTCTCTTCTGCATACACGCTTCAACCAAGGTCAAAACATATCTAGAATCTGACCAGTTCTCATCACCTTCTCCATCCAAACCCCGTCCAAGCCTCCAGCATATCTTACCTAGATGACTGCACTCACCTCCCTAACAGGTGTCCCTGTACTGAGCTGTTACCCTACAGTCTACCATCAACTCAGCAGCCCGGTTAATTCTTTTAAAATGTAGACTTAGATTCTCTTCTTGAACTCCTTGAATTGTTTCCCATTTCACTCAAGTAATGGTTACAGTTCTTACAAGGGCATAGAAAGCCCTACTTCTCATGGGATTCGGGTACATTTCTGGTCTGATCTGTAGCTGCTTATTTTGTTCTATCCCTGCCATACTATCTCCCACACTATTCTGTAAGCACATTAGCTCTATGCTCCCACCGTGTCCATCTGTGCTTGGGGTCCTTGCATCAGCATGCCATTTCCCAGATATCTGCATGATTCCCTTGTGGGACCTGCCCAATATATTGTGCCCTCCCAGGTTTGTTCAGAGGGTTATCTGGGATATACATCAGTAAATTTCTTATAGTGACACCCTGTGACACCTTATGTCACCTTATAGTGACATAAATCTTGATGAGTCCATGTTATGGTCATATAGCTATGAAGTTTTCTCCTGAAGATGGGAACACAGAGTACTAACATGCTGCAATGGAATTTTACAATATGTTCATCCCAAATATGAAGAAATTTTCAGACACACAAAATATCCATGGACTCGTTTTGTATCAGAGCCCCACTAGCATTATGAAGTGAGTGGGGAAATTTTCTTTGTAGGATCTGCTGTATGGGTACCTTAGAACTGGATGCCTTCTAGGGGCCTTTTCACATGCTCACACGAGAAATCGCTTTTCCTTCAGACTCCATGTTTGCAATCAGAAATGTCACATTCTGCAAATCGCTAACAATTAACAATGATCATTGATTTCCCATTCAAAAAGTTCCAGGCAGGAGGTTGCCAAGTGATAGAAATTTTATACACAAAATTTCAATCTTAACTAGCTGGGAAGTGATTTCGTAATTTTGTAATTTAATCTTTGCACAAAAATGTCATTAAGTAAATAAGACACATTTCTTGTGCACCACTTTACAGAAGATGAAGGGCACGGAATAGTAGAGTATCTGGCATTGGACAACAAAGAAGTGATCATCTCCTTCTGGTTCTAAAAACACTTGACTAGTTCCTAAATCAATCAGACCACGAGAAAAATTACTGTCTTTGGAAACCCATGTTGTATTTCCTCAAATGAGAAGAGTATAGTACCAAGCAAATTATCACTTTTGAACATTTTCTTAAAACCTAGCAATGTCTTCTGATCTTTGTGAATTTGAGAGACCATACAGTCTTATAGCTAAATGACGTTTTCCACCTAACTCTTTATTTACATGCATGCTCTCTTTCCTTGGTCCTTTAATGAACATTTAATTTAGTCATTTAAGGAACAGATCATTAAAATAGCCATCTGTTGTTTTTGGATGCCAGTGTTGACCATTCTGGGGCATCCCAGGTAACAAGGAAACAAAAGATTAATTTGCCTTTGAGATTCAGCATGGCCTCCCACACAGTGACCGCCACCTTCATCGTCATAATACACTGTGCCGGTCATCACGGAAGAGGAGGCATTGCGTAATATTAAAATCACAGGGATCTCATTCCCCAACTCAACCGGGAAGACTCAAGTCCATAAAAGAGATCAGAGGAATCGATGCAATTGTAGAATTTGGTACTTTGTCAACCTGTGCTGGAGATGGTACTTTTCGGTTTAATGAAAAGTTATATTTTCTCTATTGTCCTTTGGCTCAAATGCTATTGGTATGCCATCATGAGGACATTTTGCTCCCACTTAATTCCCACTGTAATAATAGACTTGCTCTCCTCTGAGACACCCTGCACTGGATGGTATAGGATATTGGCTAGATAAATATACCACGTTCCATGAGATTCAGAAAGTGGATTTTTCTGCCCCATCCTGTCCTCTTCTGGACAGTTCAAAAAAAAAACAGGAACTCATTATGTAATTATCTGTTAGTATAACATGGTGTCATCATGTGAGGTCATTCATTCATGACATTTTTCAAAGGGCCCTAACAGACAAAGGGAAAGATGCCCTCTTCCCACAAAACAGTGCCATTACATAGGATTCAGGCAGAGACTAGTACACACAACTTGCCTTGTTTGTAGTCACATCCAGATTAAGTAGGCTTGGCTAGCAGTGCTGATACAGATCGCTCGTCAATCCCAAAGGTATTTAAAGCCTCTGTTCCAAATGAGTAACCCGAGTTTACATGCCAAAAGCCACATTTTCATCCTAGATGCTACAAGAATGGATAGCGCCATCACCAGGCCTAGATCCTTCCCGGGATGAACCTGTTTAGCATTTTGCAATCCCAAAGGCTTATTACTCACATTGCCCTGGAGTATGAAAGTCATACTTTGCAGCTAGGCTGTATGTTCTGGGAAGTTTATCAAGGATCAGTCAGAGCACCGACACCTACAATGGCTAAATGATTTTATTTGAAGGAAAATCTTATGGTGCTGAGACAAACTCGGAGCACAGTCACTGCGGAGAAAAACAACTATTTCCCAAGGAACCGAGCCCGGGTGTTAAAACGGATGCTCCCTGGTCAACCAGAGAATGTGGGTTTTTAAGTAATTAGTTAATGAGGGAAAGTCCCCTCATTATTTCTTATTTCTTATTTCAAGGGGCTCCTTTAGAAATAATTTCAGCTTGGGAATGGACCAGACTGATTTCCGTTCCCCTCCAAACGAGAATGTTTCTCTATCCTAATATCCCTCTATTTTCCAGACATCGAGTCAAATGTCACCTCATTTACAAAGATGTCCGTGATTTTCCCACCTGGAAGAAACCCTTTTACTCTAAAACCCAGTGTCTGACTATTTCTCCTAAATCAGTGCTTCATCATTTACCTCCAATTATATTTATTTTCTGTGTTTGCTTTTTCACGAGAAGTATCCCGTTGTATTCCAGTTTTCGCTCCAAAGCTCCTAGGATAGAGTCCTGCACAGAACACACGCAAAGTCAGACAGCTGCTGAATGAATTAATAATTTGCCTTAATGGGTCCCCAAATATAAACTTGGATCAGCCAGTAATTACCACTAACTCTCTCAAACAGTATCAGGCCACATAAATAATGGAACATGTCTACATGACCAAGGGTTTCTGCTATCATTATGCAGGATGTTTCCCTCCCATGATGAAACTTGGCACTTTGGATGAACTGTGCAGAAACTCAAACACTAGCAAACCACTGCCTGTCTATTTCTACCCCCACACCCCAATTTAGCTGTATCTATACAGACTCTCCTTGATGCGCAATGTCGTTGCATTAATCCATTCAGAAGGCTTGCCACCCTGTTCTATTTTGCAAAAATACTCATGAAATATAGGCTGCTTCCATGCACAAGGCATTAATCCAAGTAGAAGTAGAAGACAACTAATTATCCATAAGACTGAAGCCATAAACAAACAGTTAATGAACTTGCTAATTGTTTTTCTGTTCTTTGGACCTTTCTAAGGCGTCCAGTTGTTAAAGATACTGTAATGAAGGGGAAACAAAGGACAGCTAAGTTCCAACATTTCTTTTACCTTTTCTTGTTTTCTTACTTTTTTTTTTTTATATACAGGTCAACAGAGTGCAAGAAAGACCAAAAACAACTAGAACATGAGTTCCCTGGGTGAAATAAGTATTTGTGGTTCTTCAAGGTGAGGCATAGTAGATCTTCATTTATCCAAACAGTTGTAGAACGTCAGGCAGCAAGATAACAATCATGACTCGGTCCTTGAGGGGGGTCCTGGGGACTCCACAGGCCAGTAGGCTGCAGAGAGAAGTGATCTACCAGCTACAATAAAATGGGTGTTGGTACAATGGGTAAATGCATACAGCTTTCTGTCAGTGTACACAGAGGAGCACACACACTAAAAACAGGCAAGAAAGGGACATTTAAGGCATGACTGCACGGGGAACAGGACCATCAAGAAGAAGTAGGGGAACAGGCGGTCTCGTATTGGCAGATACACAGCTGTCCAAGGGAACAGCATATATGAAGCCATGAATAGATTTCACTCTACTTGGAAACATGGTGTTTGGGGAAGGAGGAAGATGAGGCAGAATGGGGTTATGATTATCACAGGAGCACAGGGATGGGGTGCGTGGGATGGATGGATTGACACTGAAGGCCTTCAGGACATGGCAATGAATTGTACTGGGATGTTGATTATGAACTATAGGCACTTGAAACACAGCAAGTGCAGGGAAAGGCTTTCTCTGAATTTCCCCCATCTGCCTCAAGATACATCCTCCAAAAGGAACTCAACTCATCAGGGCCCTTCCCCATGAGGGTCATCATTGGAAAGGACTGAGTCTTGTCACAGGAGAGGAGACTGGACATTGACCGCATACCCAGACTCTGTCACAAACTGTCATACCTCCATCTGTCGTCCTGTGCTCTTTCCTAAAATCATTTACTCCCCACACAGGTCCACATCCATTCCCCTTCCCTTATAAAGATGGCGGACAAGCTCTCAAATCTCACTGATGCATAGGGAATTCACCTTTCCCCCCAAGAAGTCTCAGAGCACACAATATTCAATATTATTATACATGTATGCCTTCTCTCTTGTTATTCTGCCTGTCCATATTTGTTTCGTTTGAAGACTCAGCTATGGAACCAAGGAGGATACAGAAAAAGTCTTTCCTCCCTTCCTACACCAAACCGACGTGTCTGAGAGCATCAACTTATACTCTTGAGAAAGCAAATGGAAATACATCTGCTCAGAGGTAGCCATGTAAAGACAAAGGCATCACCATATGGGATCTTTCAAGGGAGCTAATAGGACATTGGGTTCAAGGGTTCCTACTGAGCTAACGCTCGGGCTGAGTGAGTGTGGACTCTGTCTGGTGGCTTCCCTATCAAACAGGTAGGACATGAGGTCAAAACAACTGGTTTTTTAGGGATTTTTTGTTGGAGTCAGGCTAAGCCAGGTAATAATGTAGTAACAAGTATCCCCTTATATCTTAAGTGGCTTTATATATACACAGGTTGTTCTCTGCTTCGAAATTGCACTAAAGATCAAGTAGCTCTGTAATAGTGACTCAATGTTGCCATCTTATGGGGGAAACCTTCGTGGCTGCCTGAGTCAACGTAGTTGGAAGGAGAGTGATAGCAGAAGTTCACTTCTGCTCTCAAGTGCCTTGCTCTGATCCCAACACAGGTAACTTTTCTCCCACAGCTCATTAGAGAGAACTAGTTCCATGAGCACTCCCGACTACAAGGGAGGCTGAGAAATGTGGGAAACCCAGAGTTAATGGGCACTGTGCCCCTCACCACCCTGCTCAATACACTGAACATATTTCAACACATGTCAAGTCTCCTCACATTGGACCTATTACTTTTATTTAATAGATGAGGACAGAGATATTGAAGGATTTACCTAAGGTAATATGACAACTAAAAGGCAGAGCGTGTGATAACACATTTATGGCAAGATATTTGGAAATTTGGGTGTACATGGGTGGCACAGTCGGTTAAGCATGACTCTTGATTTTGGCTATGGTCATGATCTCATGGTCATGAGATCAAGCCCAACATTGGGCTCCGTGCTCAGCATAAAGTCTGCTTAAGTTTCTTCCTCCCTCTCCCTCTGGCCCTCCTCCCCCTCCCTCTCTCCTCTCTCTCTCCTCTCTCTCCAAAATAAATAAATAAATCTTTTAAAAAAGATATTTAGAACTTTGTTGAGGGCAAGAGTGAGCCATTAAGGTTTAAGCAAAGAGGCGCCATGATTGTATTTATGACTTAAAGATCCTTTGGCTACAGTTAGGAAAATGGATTCAGGAGAAGGACAAGCAGCAGGTCAATTAGGAGACTATAATTAAAATCTGGGAAAGGAGACCATGAGAGACCAAAGAAAGGGTACCCTATTACCCAGGAATAGATTATAAAGGGGCAGAAAACTCCCTTCAGACTGGTCCAAATAAAGACAATTTATTAAGCATCCAGATTTGGGACTAGCTTGAAAGTGCACCCAATAAAGTTATCAAGCATCCAATGTATTTTTTTCTCTTTACACTGCTATTTGTACATTAAGCTGGTAGAAAAATCACTCACCATTTCCAGCCTTACATACTCACAGCATGCACTCAAGGACAAGAAAGAGAAAAGCCCCAGAAAATATTTCCTACGGTCCTATTGACTATGACCTGACTACATTCCATTCCTAATTCAATCAGTTTCGAGCATGAAGATATGAAGATGGTACTTTCCGGTACAAGCAAATGAGGGTCCATATCTGGGACAGGTGTAAGGGCTAGTTTTCAACCTCACTGGCTGAAAGTGTAAGACGGATTGGCCTCCCAATTGCTTTGTCCACTGGCTGGAGGTCTCAGCTCTCACATCATCCCGTCATGCCTCTTGCTTAGCACGGGGTTTCTGGTAAAACCTTTAGTGAGCTGTTGATCTAAATTAAGCCCCACACCCAACTTACCTTTCCTCACCCAGTTTAATTTTAACCACACTTAGCATACCTAAAAGAGCCTTGTTGCTTGATTTGTTTGGTCCTCTATTGCTAGAACTTTTTGCACACACACACGAATATCAAATCCATAGATGTGGAGACCCCAACTATTTCCTTAATATCACCTAGAGCGATGTCTACAATCTAAGAGGCATGCATTGAAGTGTTTGCTTTGGCCTAGACCATATTTAATAATCTGTGCGTACCTATGATGCATTTACCTAAATAAATATGTAAGATAGGACTGATAAATAGGGGTGCCTGGGGGGCTCAGTTGTTAAGCATCTGTGTTCAGCTCAGGTCATGATCCCAGGGTCTTGGAATCGAGCCCCGTATTGGGATCCCTGCTCCGTGGGAAGCCTGCTTCTCCCTCTCCCACTCCCCCCTGCTTGTGTATCCTCTCTCACTGCCTCTCTTTCCGTCAAATAAATAAACAAAATCTTTAAAAAAAAAAAAAGGCTGATAAATGAATCAAATGTTATGGAGGCACCACTGATTCATAAAGTCGGGTAAGTGGTGTTTGATGCCCCCTTGTTCTTATTAAGCAGGCTCTCCATCTGAAGCATTCTCGTACTGAAACTCCATTTATTAAGAAGTACTTTGATCTAAGTGGCAATAGTGACCCTGAATTAAATTGCATTTCACGATCGGCATCTTAAAAATGGGGCACAGCCCTCATTAAAATAAGACTTTCTAGTAATAGGGTGTTCTTGGAACCTCCATCAGTGACACCGATCCAAGATGGCCTCATACCACAGAGATCAGAGGGTTGAAGGGGCAAGTCTCACAATCCGACTTCTTGGGTGTGCAGTTATGGGGGGCATCCAGAAGGAAAGCTGCTCAAGCAATTTCCTTTGTGGTGAAAATTAATTACTATTTTATAAGAAAGTACATTTTTATCTACAGCATGGTCTCTTTCCAGGACGGCCATTCTCTAGCCACTGGAAGTTGAAGAGCCCTAGTGTGATAGCCTATTTTATGCAGAGAGGTAGGTCAGCCGGTCCAATCTCACACACAATGGAGAACATCCGTGTGGAGGTAGTTCAATAACTAATTTAACCTCAAGCCTAATTCATTTAATGATGTATCAATCACAGCCCCTTAAAATGCCCATGTCAAAGCAAAACACAGTGTTGGCTTGGATTTAATTAATTTATAGAGCATTCATTTTTACCTTGATGAACACCCATGTAGGTGGCCTGAATACTTATATACATAAATTCCAGGTTAATTTTCCCTGTCAATGAAAAGGCAAGCCAAGTGAATTTAAAGGATCCACACACTAAAATATGTGATATCCTCTTGTAATGGTGGTGGGCATAGGAAAGGATGGGAGAAAAAAAATAGGAAGAAAAATATAAGTTGCTATTCCTAAGAAGCGATATTTGTACTTGGAAAGAGAAGGGGATTCCTACTCAGATCTGCTTGGTTTTAAAAGGGTATTCCCTTTTCTTGCCATTATGGTACCCTCCAGAGCTAAGTAATGGAAAGCAATATAGAGAACACGTTAATTCTCAAAGGGTAGGTTGGTAAAAAGAGTTGGGTTCTGATCCCAGATGTGTTGGTTGAGTGGTTCTGGGCAACAGTCCTCAACTTCATGGACCAAAGGGTTTTCTCTTATTTACTTGTATCTTTGGACTCTTCCCCCAGCCTTTTTAAATTGAACTGTATTTGACATGCAAATGTGAGGTGTATAACATGATAATTTGGTGCGTTTATATACTGCAGAACAATGGCCATGGTAGCAATAATTAGCACCTCCGTCACGTTATATATCAGTGACCTCTTTGATCAGAATGGTCTCCCGAGGTTAAAATTCAACTCTCATTAACCAGATGCTCTCAAAAGCGACTGTTGTTTTCTGGGAGTTAGGCCATAGTTCTCCGTCAGCAACCAAGACAATTAAGATGGACTGCTTTGGTTTTTATTTAATAAAGACAGACATTGTCAAATGATGTCAGGGAGCCCACAGAGAGACAGAAGAGCAGGTAGACCTCAATGTGATTGAGCAAAGGAGGTCTGTAAACAGGTCAAAACTTGGGGATTTTTAAAACCAGTGTTATCTCTGTTGGATGAACACATAGTATGTGGAGCTTTGAAATGAGGAGAAGCTTAGAGAACATGAATTTATTCACGTTTAATTTGTATCCATTTTTCTTTTAAGATGAAGGAAAGGGGCAAAGGGAAGGATTCAGTTTCATGTCCTGGACTGAACATATGATTTTATGGTCCCTGATTCTGCAATGGAGGAGAGACTGGGGGAGAAATCAAATAGCTTCTTTCCATCAAAGTGAAGAACAAGGTGGGCCTGGGAAGGTCTGCACAGGTGGACAAGGAGCTTGAGCAAATCTCTATTCATCCTCTAGATTCTTGTTCATGATATTTAGGGAGGCAAGGTTAGGGTTTGTGTTTAGTCCATACATCTCTGGCATCTCTACAAACATTTATATAAGCAAATGTCATCACTAAATGCATAGAATTCTTTTTTTAAATTGAAGTATCATATTCTTAAAGATACAATTTATGTGAAAATAGATGTGGAATTAAGCTGGAAATAAAACTGATACTCAAGAAGATGGAACTTCATAAAAAGTCCTCAAATTAAAAAAGAAAAGTCTTTAAGAAGGTTGGAGCTATTATGTTTTTGTTAGGCACGATTTTGCTGTTGGGTCATCCATCAACTCCCTTCTATGAAAGATGAAGGACTTTCTACAAATAGCTTCCTGGCACTCTGTGTCTCCTTGACTTTCCAGTTTGGTTAGTCCTATTGTCATTTTGGGAAGGGAGAGTTTTGTCACTATTCAGCTCAGTCGAGTTTCCAAAACTCCGTCCGCCATTTTCTCTTGGAACTATCGTGGAGTGGATTCCTCACACAGCAGCCCTCCTTCTGATCAAGACTTCTCAACTTCAGAATTATGGTCCCACTCCTTAAATGGTTTCATCCCAGAGTTGATGGTTCTCTAGGAGCCACAGTTGCTGTGGGATGTCCTTACCATCCAAGGACAGTTTTGAAGAACCTATTCTTTCAAACTTTAGTCATCTTTCTGTCACGTTCTGACACTGAACGTCTCTATGAAAGCATCAAAAGTGTTGAAAATGTCCTTTCTCCGTGTTCTTTTGGACAGGTTTTTCTCCCTGAATACCTCTGTAATTATCTCTTGATTTTTCCCATTTGGTAACATCAGTAGGCTAGGTTTTGAGGAGATTCATGGTGTAACAGCTTTTCCCAGAACCAAGTTTTGAGCACTACATTCCATTGTTGCTTAATCTCAAGAAATGCCTCTTCTGTCACATCTTTGAAATGAATTTTCCTTCCATTCTGCTCTCCAGGAACACTGATGATGTAAACATTTTATCCTCATCTCTCATTGCCATCATTTTTCTCATTCTAAACCTGTTTGTCCTTTGTTTTATTTTGAATGATTTCCCTAAACCTATCCCATGTGCTTCTGGCACTATTTTAGTCTTTTGGAGGCTATTTTATGGCCCTCCAAACCTTTCAAATTCTTATTTTTGTCTTTCATTTCTTTCCGCTAGCTTTCCCAACCTAATTTCCATATTCCTCCGTTGTTTTGTAATATCTGGAGACATTTTATTTCTTTTAACTCCTTTTGAGAAATCCTGTATTAAAATTATTTGTAGACTATGAAGAATTAGCTGAGACTGCTGTTTCCTTTCTGAAGTGTATCATATTTTCTTTTTGCTGATGTTTCTCATTCCACCTCGCCTGCTTTCTTTGCAAATAAGGCAACAGTGTTCTGTTGGTTCTCTTCTGATTTTTGCTTCTCTTAGAGACCATTGGCAATAGGCAATGATTGAAATGCAACCGATCTGTCTGCAGCTTTGACTCACTTTTTTATTAAACTGCATCTTGGGGTGCCTGGGTGGCTGAGTTGGTTGAAATTCCCACTCTTGATTTTGGCTGAGGTCATCTCAGGGTTGTGAGATCGAGCCCCACCTCTGTCCCTGTGCTGAGTGTGGAGTCTGCTCAGGATTCTCTCTCCCCCCTCCCTCTGCCCTTCCCTTCTGTGATCACATGCATTCATGTTCTCTCTCAAAAATGAACAAATAAACACACCCGGTCTCATCCAGTCAGTTACTCTTTGCCCTGGAGAACAAGTCTCTTAGATTCAAGAGTTCAGGGAGTTGGTAGAGATTATAGCAAAACCCCTTATCCCATAGTTTCTCTGTGCCTATGGTCAGAATTGTGAGATGACTGCATTCCTCACGTTGTTGAATTTGCTTTATCTCAGGCAGCTTAATGAGATAGGAACCTAAGTCATGGATAACACAATGCAAGGGGACAGCTTAAACAAAAGTTCAAATGCTTTTCTCCTTTTAATTCCCATTGCCATGATGGTATCCTAAGCCAGCCCTAAGCATCTCGCCCTTATGGGGAAGTGGAGGGGCATTTAGTCAGATTTCAACCTTTAAAATAGTATCTGGGAGCAAGCAATATTATCTTGAGAGATAGGCTTTCTTAAGAGAAAGGATTGACATATGCCAGATTGCATTTCTTTCTAACTACTGGATATGCCTTTTGAGACCTGACACTGTTTATTGTGATGGGGGACAGGCTATCCACATGTCCCCGTCCCTGGGGAGACTTCAGGTATCAGGAAGCCGTGAGTTGGTGGTCAGGAGTGGTCACCATTTCCTGCCTTCATTGAACATAATGTTTCCTTCCTTTTACTCTCTATGGGACTGAAGTAAAGAATGTCTTAATCATATTTAACAGGAATCCTGGGTATTTAGTTATATATTCACCTTATAAGATGTTCTGTGAAGCCTTGACTTTTTGCCTCTGGGGATCATCTTTAAGTGATTCAAATATTTATACTAGAAATATTCACAAATGCCAACCGGAAGCAGCGACTGTCCTGAGTAGCTATCGATGAATGAAGGAGCCTGGTCACACTACCTTTTAGAGCTTACAATCTTCATTTGAACAGCATCTTCTCAGCAAATTCCAATATCCCTTGTTTCCAGCGGAATTCGCTCTATAAGCCCACTTGGCATTCCGGGCACAAAATCTCTTTCTTCATTTGAAACAGAATTGATTCCTCCTTGAAGTTAAATAAGCAAATCTGTATTTGAGAGACGCCCGCTACATTCAATGTCCTCATCTCTTCTTCAGTCCAATTCAGACTCATTTCCAAGTAACCGTCCTTTCTCATTTCACATCTGACGTATAAAATTTCCAAATCACTTCCTTACATACTTTATTCCATCGAATGGGGTACATTTATATTTCTCCCTTGTTTTTTTATGAATATTTAGAACGTATGTTAGCGTTAAGTATGCTTGGCATATTATACAGAGCTCAAAGGGCGTCAGATACTCAATAAGTGGCTGGACGTTATATAGTTTGAGGGGAGGGGGTCTTGATGTCCAATTTGAAAGGAGAGAGTCACCTTCCAAGCACAAGCTTTCCTATTTAAGGTCCTAACAACCGACACTATTGGTCTAGAATAAAGTAATTAAGATTGATTTGAGTTACCTCACAGTCGTGTAAGCACCAATGATTTTTGTTAGAAAATTAAGCAATTAAGGTGACTATTAATCATTATGAAAATACAAATGCATCCTTCCAAGAAGAGTTCTAAATATTTCATCCGTGTGCCTAATAATTTAAACTGGAGTCTTGTCTACTCATAAATGATGCTTAAATAATGCAGATAAAAATGCATCACATTGTTTGGGAAACTAAATAAATGTTGAGTTTGAGTTTTTAAAATGAAAGAAAATATCCAAACTAAAGAAAATGACTAGTTTTTCTCTCAATTCCTCAGGCAGTTCTAAAAATACTGCGAAAATGAAATAGCATGTTATTATTAGGGCTGAGTTGAGTCTCACATAGATTCAGGGGGGAAAAAAACAGTCCAATTTAAAAACTACCACAACTCCAGCATTTGGAATGTATCCTAAAGAATTAATGAGATTTACAGAAAGATGTAACAAGGACGTTCACTACAATTTTATTGATAGCACTAAAAAAAAATCATGAAAAAGTGCAAATGTTCAACAAAATCAAGTTAGTTGAATAGATTTTGTGGTACTATTCAGTCATTAAAATTCAGATTAAAAAATATATATCACATTGGAAATCTTTAAAAGAAAAGCCTTTTTAGGTGCACCTGGGTGGCTCAGTGGGTTAAAGCCTCTGCCTTCAGCTCAGATCATGATCCCAGGGTCCCGGGATCGAGCCCCGCATTGGGCTCTCTGCTCAGCAGGTAGCCTGTTTCCTCCTCTCTCTCTGCCTGCCTCTCGGCCTACTTGTGATCTCTCTCTCTGTCAAATAAATAATAAAACCTTTAAAAAAAGCCTTTTTAAAGCAGAATGCACAATTACATATACAGTAGGATCCTAAATTTATAAACATTTCATAAAACGTATCACATACTATGTATAAAATGTGCCTTATATGATTTAAGAGCACCCAGGGGGCTCAGTCAGTTAAGTGTCTGTCTTTGGCTCGGGGCATGATCTCAGGATCCTGGGATTGAGTCCTAAGTAGGGCTCCCAGCTCAGCAGGGAATCTGCTTCTCCCTCTTCCTCTGCCCCTCCCCACTGCCCAAATTCTCTCCCTCTGTTTCAAATAAATAAAATCTTTTAAAAAAAATAAATAATGTAAACATTTGCCAAAAAATGGACAGTGTTCATCTTTGGGAAACAGGAATATCAGAGCCTAAATTCATCTTTTTTATAGTTTTCAAAGAATATTCATAGCAGCAATGTCCACAATAGCCAAACTGTGGAGAGGACCAAGATGTCCTTCAACAGACAAAGGGATAAGGAAGATGTGGTCCATATACCCTATGGAGTACTATACCTCCATCAGAAAGGATGAATACCCACCTTCTGCATCAACATGGACGGGACTGTGAGAGATTATGCTGAGTGAATTAAGTCAAGCAGAGAAAGTTAATTTTCAGATGGTGTCACTTACTTGTGGAACATAAGGAATAGCATGGAGGACATTAGAAGAAGAAAGGGAAAAATGAAGGGGGAGAATCAGAGGGGGAGATGAACCATGAGAGACTGTGGACTTTGGGAAACAAACTAAGGGTTTTGGGGTGGAGGGTAGGGGGATGGGTGAGCCTGGTGATGGGTATTAAGGAGGACATGGATTGCATGGAGCACTGGGTGTTATATGCAAACAATGAATCATGCAACACAACACCAAAAACTAATGATGTACAACTGTATGATGGCTAACATAATAAAAAAATAATAAATAAATAATAAATAATTTTAAAAGTATTTGCAGTCAAACTATTATTTTTTTAAAATGGGAAACAAGAATGATCCATATGGCAAAACCTACACAGTACTGTTTTACCGAGTCTAAAGGAGCAGCTTCTACAAACATGGTTGACCAGGTCTCAGCTGGTCCATCAGGCCAGCACATCCACTGTGTGTAGATCTCATCTCACCCAATTTGTTTAGGGAGATGGACCAGCAAGGAAAAAAAGAAATACATGTACAGCAGAGTATTTTGGGGCATGTTAGAAAGAAAAAAAAAAATGTCTTAAGGATAAACCAAAATAGAGCCCAGAAAATGAGTATGATATATTTGGTGGGGGGACGTGCACGGTGCAAGTCTCAGAGGTTTCATGGAATAGGCATCTTTGGAAAAAAGATCCATAATAAAACTGGGAAAGACAGAAGAGAGGAAGAACCCACGAAGAGACAGAATCACCTAGTGACCAAGAGAATATGGCAGCTGCAAAGGCTGGGAAGTCTCTGGCTATTTTGAGCAGTTGAGTAAAATTATATGAAGTTCTTCCTGGGATCATTCTTAACATCTTGTGGTGACACCACAATACCTTCAGGATAAAGCTCATAGTTTTAAAGACATGGATTTATTTTAGAGAGAGAGAGAGAGAATGGTGAGGGGAGGGATAGAGGGGGAGAATCTCAAGTAGACTCCCCACCAACATGGGGCTCAATCTCACAACCCACAAGACCATGACATGACCCAAAATCACTAGTTGGATGCTCAACTAACTGAGGCATCAAAGTTCACACGTCTCAATGTGCCCACTGCCCCACATACCTTTCACAGCTGGCTGCCCAATGTTCAGTATATGCTCTAGGGTCCTCCAAATAATTCCCATTCTCCCAAATCCACCATGCTGTTCAGTACAATGTGGTTGTGGGCATTCTGGTATCACGGCTGACAAGTTTTGGTTTCCACACTTTGATAGGCCAGCTCTGTCTGATGCATTTATTTTTTTTTAAAGATTTTATTTATTTATTTGACAGACAGAGATCACAAGTAGACAGAGAGGCAGGCAGAGAAAGAAGGTGGAAAGCAGGCTCCCTGTGAGCAGAGAGGCTGACGCGGGACTCGATCCCAGGACCCTGGGATCATGACCTGAGCCGGAAGCAGAGGCTTAACCCACTGAGCCACCCAGGCACCCCTGTCTGGTGCATTTAAAGCACAGTTGTAGCATTGCACCTTTGGTGGTGTTGTAATTAGGTTGTTTTTTAGCATGTTTTTTTTCTGCGACTCACCCCAGAGGCTGAGCATCCCAAGGGGAGAACTCTTCTCATGGTCATCAATGAATGAAAAGGAAGAAGATATAGAGAAGAATGCCCCCAGACTATTAGGAAAATGACAGAGTGCCCAATGGGAAAAAGGGTAAGTCATCAGAAAAAGAAACAAAAAACTAGCAGAGATTGTAGAGTGAAGCCCCTTCCTAGTGTCAAAAGCAGAACAGAGGCTTTCTCTTCCCCTTATGTTTTTCTGTCCTCTTATTATCCCACATCTATCTGGTCCAAAGTGCCTGTATCATTACACTTAGGATGATGGAAATTTTGGTAGCTAATAGGAATACGAAATTTGGTGACAAATGGGACTATGCAAAAACCTATACCTACCCGGTTTGTCAGAGACATTTTCACAAGGTAAAGTTTGGAAGACTTTGAGGGGCTTTTGATTTTTTTTTCTTTTAATATATATCTCTCAACTGGAAAGTAATTATTATTGTGTCTTTTACTTGGATTGCTTCGTGCCTTCTTGGAAAGCAGACTTAGCTCAGGAGAGAGCCAGCAAACTGAGGACGTAGCTCAGAGGAGAGAAACAGGGTCCAATTCCTTGGTCAAGGCTCTAGTCTTCAATGGGAAAGTTGTCTTCTGTGTGCTTCAGTTTGGTTTAGCGGAAATGGAGGTCACCATTGGGCACATGGGAGGAGCGAGGACCATATATTGGGCTGGGTTACCTCCTACAGTACAGCATTTGTAACATAACAGTTCAGGATGTTGAGGAATCAAAAAACGTAAAGGAATATTTGGCACATTTCCCTTGAAATTCTCCTATGTAGACTTCAATTTATGGATCATGGTAGGTTAGGAAACCCATAAATTAAGGGATGATCCAACAAGACAATGGGATATTCTGGAAGAACCTCAGGGCACACATGGATTTTTGTCTATTAAGAAAATACTGCACAACATAGCTGAATTAAAAGGGGTAAGTTATTTTTCAGGTGTTTATTACAAACAGCATCTTGATTGTTTAAGATACCAATTCATGGGGAATGGAGGGGAGTTTATATTTGTTTCCAGTCCTATACATTCTCCCAAATGAGGTTTGATGCAGACCCAACAGATGTTTAGGACTTTTTAGAGATCTGTAGATAAAGAAAGGTGGGGGGAGGGAAGGTCTCCTAGCTATTACTGTTGATAAATTATTTTTACCCAAAAAGTCCATGACATAACTCATCATGCTTTCAAGAGTTTCATTTTACTGACAAGAAGATTCAGGTTTAAAAAAAAAATCAATTCTGAATTTAACTAAATTCACTCTGAGTTCATATTCCATGATGTACACAAGACTTCACTGGCATTCATGAAAACTAAAAGTATTTTAGAACACATTAAAAAAATGGGTATTGAAAATGAAAAGAAAGTTGAGGGTTGCTCAGTGGTCTCAAAGTATTTCATTTAATCAAATCTCTAATACTTGTAAGCTCTCTGATTCTCTCATCCCACAAGGCTGCTCATTTTGCTGGTTCTGGGCTCCACTATTAATCAGTTCTGGCACTCAGCATGTGTGCTTAGGGAAATAATTTCCCTATTTCTATTTTCTCCTAATGCAGTAGAAGAAGTGTTTCAATTTCTAAAAGTTATTTGGAATGATTTCCAGTGAAGTGGATTTTGTGGATGTATGGAAAATAGCATGAACATATTTGCCAGAGCAAAATCACTCTAAATAAACACTCCCATTTTTTCCTATTGTTTACAATTCTCAAAACCATTTCACATATATTATCTCATTATGCGATTCATTCAATTCACTGAGAAAATTAACTAGAAATACAGTTATTTCTGTGATTTGAACAACTCTTATTTCTGTTCATTCCTCTGAACCAGTAAACAAAGAGGGTAGAAATAGAACAATCTACGAGTATTTTTCAGTGCCTACCAGTTACCAAAAAAAAAAAAAAAAAAAAAAAAAATTTAAGACTGATTCTCCACAACCCTATCTTTCAAAGCAAGAATGTCATATTATATTTTTGGCTTCGAGGACATACATAAATTGTATCTCTACATATGTATCATACCACAGATAACAGATACATATATAGAGATACAGATATATATGCAAAGATATGTAATTATGTACATGCAATTATGTGTAAGTTCTATATATTATTACATATTATATATAAGGTGTGCTATATATAGAATGTGATATATTCTATATTCTCTATATAACATATATTCTATATGTAAGATGTTATGACATATAATATATACAATATAATTCTATATATAACATACAATATACAGATATATATATAAGTATATATATGTTCTGTATGACATACATTATATACAGAATTATATTATATATATTATATATATACAAAATTTTACATGTATATGTGTGTGTGTATGTGTGTGTGTGTGTGTGTGTGTGTGTATACACACACATACACAGTTATATATACAAAATTATGCCCCAACATGGAGTTTGAACTCAAAACACTGAGATCAAGAGTCACACATTCCACTGTCTGAGCCAGCCAGGTGCCCCTCCTGACTTCTATATTTACAGTTAAGCTTACAAAGTCTTTCTACAACCCAAAGTTCTACCACTATTTGTCTATATTTTACATGACCTTTTTCCTTTTAAGTTATATATTTCATCAGTCTGAAATTTATTTGGTGGTGTCTTTATTTGGTGTGAGGTAGGGATGTGGTGTGTTTATTTAGTGTGAGGTAGGGATGGGGTATCTTTATTTGGTGTGAGGTAGGGATGTAATTGTCCAGTGGCCATCTGTGCTAATGTTGATACTTCCCCACCCAATGTTTAACTTCCCTGTTGATATTAAAATACAGCATGATCATAGCTTCTGATAACCATTTTGGTCTCAAAGATGCACTTGAATAATTTCAAGGAAACTAGAATTGACTTATAAATAAATGTCTATAATTTTCATGGTAACAATGCAGAGGTGTAGGGTACTTGGCTGGCTCAGGTGGAGGATCATGTGAGTCTTGATCTTGGTGTTAGGAGTTCAAGCCCCACATTGGGTGTAGAGATTAAATAAATAAGTAAATTAACTTTAAAAAAATACAAAGAAATAGCATAGAATGACACTCAGACTTTAACAGATGCCATGGGTATTCATGTTAAACATATGATTAGAATGGAAATAAAGTATTTGTATGATTATACTCTTCCTAGAATGTTATGGAAGGATTCAGTGTCTACTAAAGTGACCTGTGATCCAACATCCTTTTGGCAGAGCTGCACCTTTTTCTACCTTTCTTATTTTCACGGAATAGCTAATAGCATTGCTTTTTGAATAGTACCCGGTAACGTATCCATCTCAAGGAACAAACACCTTAGTTTTATAAACAGTGCACAAAAAGCATGAACCTGAAAGATTATAAAATTTGCTCTCTTAAAACAAACCACCTCCATTCAACAGCGGTCACTGTTAAGTGAGTGAAAGGAAAGGCCATGTGTGGGAGCAGATATTTGCAACATGCACACAAAAGTTTGTTACAGCAGAAAATGTAATGGGCTATTTCATATCCATCAGAAAAAATATATAGACAGACACAGACAACCATGTCAAAATCCAAGAGAGGGACATTAATAGGCACTTTGGAAAAGAATTTCTAAATGGTCAGGAAACATGGCAAGTTATCCAAAGATATCAGCAACCAAGTGAAGGCAGTTAAAACCACAAAGTAATATCAATCACACTCACCTAGATTCCTAAATTCAGAGAGAGAGACTCACAATACAGAATTATAAGGGTATGGAATGGCGCTAGTCAATGGAAATAGTCATGCTTGTGAAAAAGTTCTACTCTGTGACATCCAATATGGTAGCCACTGGCTGCAATGAGGCCACTGAAATTCAGCAGTAGAACGGAAAAACTAAATGTTTGTCTTTATTTTATTGTCATTAAATGTAAGTGACCACAGATGACTGGTGGCTACCATATTCAACTAATACCAGCTCTTTGGGAAGTATATGGTACTGTGCACTATAGTTTAACATACGTATACCCAAAGATCCAACCATTTCACTTTAAGGTATCTGCCCAAAATCGTACTCACTGGCATTATGTAAAATAGCCAAGAATAGGAAACACATCAAAGTACTCACAATGTTAAAATCCATCAATAAAGGATAGTATTCTCACACAATGGAACACTCTGTAGCCATGAACATGAACTGACCTCTGCTACACGTGAGAGCACTGTTGAATCTCATGAAGGTGACGGACGCAAAGCAGAAGATGCCAGATGCAAAAAAAGGGTTCTAGGATTCCATTTTTATAAATATCCCAAGGAACCTCAAGTCATCCATGGGGTGGAAAGTCATGGTGGGGAGAACCTACTTGCAATGGTTAACATTTTGCTCAAGGTGACGCATTCACAAGTAGCCCCATTTGTGATTATCTAAGCTGCATATGCAGGACCTAGACACACTTGAGGAAGTAGATTTCCATATGAATATTGAGCACAAAGCAAAGGAGGGGACATCAGCAACACGCTCATGACCTGGAAGATTTAATCAGTGTCAGAAGACGGGAAAGCCACTGCGGAAAAGCTGAAAATTTTAGGGACCCCTTCCTTCCTTTGTTTTGTGTCTATTTTCTGTTTTATGTGTACATAAGGGTGGGAGAGTTTTTAAGAAACAGTTTTTAAGAAACTGTTTGAAGGAGTATGAAACTTGTAAATGGCGAGAAAGCATGGGAGTGGTTTAATTGGCAAGATTTTCTTTCAGAGAGCCAAGGAACTATGCTGGTTCACACCATCAAAGTGTTCTCAGATTCAAGGAAATGTTATATGGAGTTTACGATTGAGGCTTCCAAAAGCAATACAAGACATCTCCACGGAGAGGGCACCTTAATTACAGGACAGGTCAGAAATCCATTGTCAATCAAGTGCTGGGTCTGTGAAGGGCAGATGGGAATTGAAGAAATTGGAAGGAGAAGAATGGACTGAGGAAGTATTGTGCAGTTTGTATAGGGAATTTGACATGTACATAATATAGGAATAAGAATAACACGCTTGCTCATTCTGTCAAAACTTCCAGAGAAGATTGTCTTCCAAGTTCTGTCCCTCATAATGAATCACAAGAAGTTAATTCACTCATTTGCCAAAAGGAGGGTCTTTGTGTGTGGGTGGGCAAAGTCAAAGGTATTTATTGGGGGAAAAAAGGTTCTTGAAATCCAGATTTACCTTGGTGATTAGTTCAGAATCACCCTGTACGATGCGAGAGATAGAAAATTATACCTGAGACCTACAGGCAGAGCTCAGCTCTGTGTCATAAGCTAAGGTGTTGCATTTGGGTGATGCGCGAGGCAAGTGTGGGGCCCTTCCTAGACCTGCACGGCAAATGGAATCCAAGCTCCCAAGCTTACGTTACCAACGCTGGTAGGTTTGGATGGGGGAAACCAGGAATGCCCTGAGACGCTTTTGCTTGAATTCCCAATGCTTTCTTTTACCGTTCCTCAAGTCCAGTGGGCTGGCTTTCACAAGTTCTGCACCACCAAGAATTCTGCGAGAAGACCTTCTCCAGTCTAGAGTCCCTGTCTCTTAGGAGATAATGACCACATCCCATGCATTTTCAGGATGGGAAGTCATCATGTGTTAGTTCTGCTTTCTTATTTCCATTCTTCCTCCGAGAAGGATTTTGCCGAATGAAAAGCACCTTTGTTTGTCAATTCCTCATGGTTCAGCAGTGAAAATAAAATTCAAAGAATGCATAAGCTTGATCGTGCTTTTTTTTTTTTTCTTCCTGGCAGTTCTGACTTCTGCTCAGTGTGATGTCAACAGAGGCAGGCATTCACCGTCTTTTACCATTAGAAATTTTATTCTATCAACAGCAAGAGCAAAACAAACACAGCCTTGCAGACATCTGCCTTGGGACACTGGCAGCTTGTTGCCCCTCTGGACGCACTTCCCCGTTTATAGTTCCAATGAGGAGTGTGGTTTTGACAGTCTTTAACACCTGCTGCCAACCCCCACCCCCTCCGCCACTGCACCGACATGCAGCCCGGTGGTCCTGGAGAAGCTGAGACCATCCTGAGTTCCTTGGAGTATCTGATTGAACTAGAGGCAATGCCTGCCATCTCCCTAGTGTCCCGCTTAGGAATTAGGCAGGTAATGCCCTCCCCGCTAATAGGATGGCGAATGCTTTCCACGAGGTTCTTGGGAGAAGAGTCCTCTTAACTAAGAGTGACCCACAAGAAGAAATAGGCTCTTGGCTCCCACGTTCCATCTATCCATCCTGATGCCACACGTGGGACTGCACAGAAATCTTGCCACCCAGCCCAACACAACTAACAGCAAAGACTGAATCATCAGAAGGAGAACACTGGGGTTCTCAGCAGCCTCACGGAGTCACCCAATTCTCTCACTTGAAGAACGCCGTAAGCCAGGGCTTCTCATGAATGAAAACCAGACCTAGTTGGTAAGCTCATCAGCGATAGCCTGCCTAGTTGGCAGGCTAACGGGAAGAAAGTAAAGGATGATGTTGTGTCCTAGCTGACTAGAGACAGTACCTATCCGTCATCATGCTGAAATTGTGGTCTGCACAAAATTTAAATAACTACAGACAAAATACTGTAAGCCACATGCATGGAGGCCCAACAACCCACCCGTGCTCTTTCATTTGAGCTCTGGCTTTGGGAGATGCTAAGAGACCTCCCAGCATCATGAGAAGAAGTGACCCAGACCTGTCAAAACAGAAGATCTGGGCAGTTGGCAAACAATGCAGACCAATATTTCTCTAAAATGTACCCATGGGTATTTGACAGAATATCTAGATCTTGATCAAACCCTGAAAACAAAGGTGTTTGTTCAGATAAGGACTTTTTTTTTTCTTTTTTCCTACATGGAAATTGTGTTGCTGAAGATGAACAAAACGGAAATGAGTATTTTGAAGAGCTTTTTCGTTTTTGATTTTTTAAGATTTTGTCAGACAGACAGAGAAAGAGAGCACAAGTATGGGGAGTGGTGGACAGAGAGGGAAGCAAACTCCTTGCTGAGCAAGGAGCCCAATGTGGGACTCACTCCCAGGACCCTGGGATCATGACCTGAGCCAAAGGCAGACGCTTTACTGACTGAGCCACCCAGGTGTCCCATTTGAATAGTTTCTAAAGGAGAACTCATTCAATTCATTTCACATAATGTGGGGGTAGCCATCATATTCCAGGTGCTGTAGGAGATTGTAGGAAATCACACAAGATTTAGGTCCCAGGTTCAGCCATCCCTGAAAGCAGCTAGGCTTGCTGTCCAGACAAAAGAGCTCATGCAAATGTCCCAAGCTCCCTGGGCACACAGGGGTTGAGCAAAGGAGATGAGAAAGTTATTCATGGCTAAAGCCAGATGCAAGTCCGTAGTGTCCTAAGTGCAGATCTACCCGTTTTGACTTCCTAAGCAAAGGTCTGTATTCATAATCCTATGTGAAGGGTATGGACTGGGGTCGGGGACCCCTGGCTTGTCCCATGTTGATGCACTTACCCCCACTGTGCAGGTGGTTCAAATCAAGGACAATGGGGATAAAATCACAGCGTAGAATCTAGAGTCAGAGGTATTACAATAGCATTATATGGGGACAGACGGGAGCTGCATTTGTGGGGAGCCTAGCAGAACGTATAGACTTGTTGAATCATTACTTGTACACCTGACACTAACGGAATACTTTGTCACCTGCACAATTTAAAAGAAAAATCTAATCTAAATTCTCTCAAAGCTAGGGTAACTGAGACAGAAGATAGAATTAGTGATCTGGAGGACAAACAAATAGAGAGAAAGGATCAGGAGGAAGCCTGGAACAAACAGCTTAGAAGCCATGAAAACAGAATCAGGGAAATAAATGATGCCACGAAATGTTCCAACGTCAGAATTATTGGAATCCCTGAAGGGGAGGAGAAAGAAAGAAGTCTAGAAGACATAGTGGAACAAGTTCTTCATGAAAATTTTCCCAATCTCACGAATGGAACCAGCGCTCATGTACTAGAGGCAGAACAGTCTCCCCCCAAGATTATAGATTCAAGAAAAACATCAATGGGACGCCTGGGTGGCTCAGTTGGTTAAGTGGCTGCCTTCGGCTCAGGTCATGATCCCAGCGTCTTGGGATCGAGTCCCGCATCGGGCTCCTTGCTCTGCAGGGAGCCTGCTTCTCCCTCTGACACTCTGTCTGCCTGTGCTCTCTCTCTCTCTCTCTCTGACAAATAAATAAATAAAATCTTTAAAAAAAAAAAAAAAGAAAAACATCAAGGCACCTGATAGTCAAATTGAGGAATCATAATTGTAGATATAATCTCTTGAAAGCCGCTAGGACAAAGAGGCTCCTTACTTACAGAGGAAAACCCATCAGAATAACGTCAGACCTGTCCACAGAGACCTGGCAAGCCAGAAAGGGCTGGCAAGATATATTCAGGGCACTAAATGAGAAGAATATGCAGCCAAGAATACTTTATCCAGCAAGACTGACATTCAAATGGATGGAGAGACCAAGAGTTTCCAAGACTGGCAAGGCTTAAAAGACTATGCAACCACCAAGCCGACACTGCAGGAAATATTAAGGGGGGTTCTATAAAAGTGGAAAAATCCTAAGAATAGCATTGAACAGAAATATAGAGACAAGCTACAGAAAGAAAGACTTCAAAGGTAACACGTTTTTATGTCAATAAAAACGTATCTATCAATAATCACTCTCAATGTGAATGGCCTAAATGCGCCCATAAAACTGCACAGGGTTGCAGATTGGATAAAACGACAGGACCCATCCATATGTTGTCTACAAGAGACCCATTTTGAACCTAAAGATACACCCAGACTGAAAGTGAAGGGATGGAGAAGCATCTTTCATGCCAGTGGGCCTCAAAAGAAGGCCAGGGTAGCAATTCTCATATCAGATAAATTAGACTTTAAACTAAAGACTGTAGTCAGAGATACAGAAGTACACTGCATCATTCTTAAAGGGACTATCCACCAAGATGATCTAACAATTGTAAATATCTATGCCCCCAATATGGGAGCAGCTAATTACATAAGAAAACTGTTAATCATGATAAAGAGTCATATTGATATGAATACATTAATAGTAGGAGATCTGAACACGCCTCTCTCAGAAATAGACAGACCATCGAAGCAGAAAATCAATAAAGAAACAAGAGCATTGAATGACACACTGGACCAGATGGACCTCATAGATATATACAGAACATTCCATCCTAAAACAACAGAATACTCATTCTTCTCAAGTGCACATGGAACCTTCTCCAGAATAGACCACGTACTGGGTCACAAATCAGGACTCAACCGATACCAAAAGACTGAGATTATTCCCTGCATATTCTCAGATCACAATGCTTTGAAACTGGAGCTCAATCACAATGAAAAGTTCCGAAGGAACTCAAACACCTGGAAGCTAAAGACCACCTTGCTTAAGAATGCTTGGATCAGGGGAGGAGTCAAGATGGCGGAGAAGTAGCAGGCTGAGACTACTTCAGGTAGCGGGAGATCAGCTAGATAGCTTATCTAAAGATTGCAAACACCTACAAATCCAACGGGAGATCGAAGAGAAGAAGAACAGCAACTCTAGAAACAGAAAATCAACCACTTTCGGAAAGGTAGGACTGGCAGAGAAGTGAATCCAAAGCGACGGGAAGATAGACCGCGGGGGGAGGGGCCGGCTCCCGGCAAGCGGCGGAGCAACGGAGCACAAAATCGGGATTTTTAAAAGTCTGTCCCGCTGAGGGACATCGCTCCAGAGGCTTAACCGGGGTGAAGCCCACGCAGGGACAGCGTGGCCTCAGGTCCCGCAGGGTCACAGAAGGATCGGGGGTGTCTGAGTGTCGCAGAGCTTACAGGTATTAGAACGGGGAAGCCGGCTACAGAGACAGAGCCGAGGAGTGAGCTCTAAGCTCAGGGTTACCTTGAACCGGTCGCAGGCTCGGTCAGCTCGGAGCGTGGCCGGAGGCAGGGTGACGGGAGTAAATCGGCGCTGTTCTCTGAGGGCGCACTGAGGAGTGGGGCCCCGGGCTCTCGGCTCCTCCGGGCCGGAGACCGGGAGGCCGCCATCTTCATTCCCGCCCTCCGGAACTCTACGGAAAGCGCTCAGGGAACAAAAGCTCCCGAAAGCGAACCCGAGCAGATGACTCAGCCCGGCCCCGGGTAAGGGCGGTGCAACTCCGCCTGGGGCAAAGACACTTGAGAATCACTACAACAGGCCCCTCCCCCAGAAGATCAACAAGAAGCCCAGCCAGGACCAAGTTCACCTACCAAGGAGTGCAGTTTCAATACCAAGGAGAGCAGCGGAATTCCAAAGGAGGAGAAAGCAAAGCACGGAACTCATGGCTTTCTCCCCATGATTCTTTAGACTTGCAGTTAATTTAATTTTTTTTTCCTTTTTCAATTTATTTTTCTTCTTCTGCTAAATTTTTTTTAACTTTTACCCTTTCCTTTTTTAACATTTTTTAACTAGTTTATCTAATATATATATTCTTTTTTTCCTTTTTATATTTTTTCTTTATTGGTTTTCTTTTCTTAATTGTTTCTTTCTTTTTTTTTTTTTTTTTTTTTTTTTTTTTTA
>NW_019154136.1:9844993-9921978 GCF_002288905.1 Enhydra lutris kenyoni | reverse complement strand
TTTTTTTTTTTTTTCTCTTCTTTCTGAACCTCTTTTTATCCCCTTTCTCCCCCCTCACGACTTGGGATCTCTTCTGATTTGGCTAAAGCATATTTTCCTGAGGTTGTTGCCACCCTTTTAATATTTCACTTGCTCCTTCATATACTCTTATCTGGACAAAATGACAAGGCGGAAAAATTCACCACAAAAAAAAGAACAAGAGGCAGTACCAAAGGCTAGGGGCCTAATCAATACAGACATTGGTAATATGTCAGATCTAGAGTTCAGAATGACGATTCTCAAGGTTCTAGCCGGGCTCGAAAAAGGCATGGAAGATATTAGAGAAACCCTCTCTGGAGAGATAAAAGCCCTTTCTGGAGAAATAAAAGAACTAAAATCTAACCAAGTTGAAATAAAAAAAGCTATTAATGAGGTGCAATAAAAAATGGAGGCTCTCACTGCTAGGATAAATGAGGCAGAAGAAAGAATTAGTGATATAGAAGACCAAATGACAGAGAATAAAGAAGCTGAGCAAAAGAGGGACAAACAGCTACTGGACCATGAGGGGAGAATTCGAGAGATAAGTGACACCATAAGACGAAACAACATTAGAATAATTGGGATTCCAGAAGAAGAGGAAACAGAGAGGGGAGCAGAAGGTATATTGGAGAGAATTATTGGAGAGAATTTCCCAATATGGCAAAGGGAACAAGCATCAAAATCCAGGAGGTTCAGAGAACCCCCCTCAAGATCAATAAGAATAGGTCCACACCCCGTCACCTAATAGTAAAATTTACAAGTCTTAGTGACAAAGAGAAGATCCTGAAAGCAGCCCGGGAAAAGAAGTCTGTAACATACAATGGTAAAAATATTAGATTGGCAGCAGACTTATCCACAGAGACCTGGCAGGCCAGAAAGAGCTGGCATGATATATTCAGAGTACTAAACGAGAAAAACATGCAGCCAAGAATACTATATCCAGCTAGGCTATCATTGAAAATAGAAGGAGAGATTAAAAGCTTCCAGGACAAACAAAAACTGAAAGAATTTGCAAATACCAAACCAGCTCTACAGGAAATATTGAAAGGGGTCCTCTAAGCAAAGAGAGACCCTAAAGTAGTAGATCAGAAAGAAACAGAGACAATATACAATAACAGTCACCTTACAGGCAATACAATGGCACTAAATTCATATCTGTCAATACTTACCCTGAATGTTAATGGGCTAAATGCCCCAATCAAAAGACACAGGGTATCAGAATGGATAAAAAAACAAAACCCATCTATATGTTGCCTACAAGAAACTCATCTTAAACCTGAAGACACCTCCAGATTTAAAGTGAGGGGGTGGAAAAGAATTTACCATGCTAATGGACATCAGAAGAAAGCAGGAGTGGCAATCCTTATATCAGATAATTAGATTTTAAGCCAAAGAGTATAATAAGAGATGAGGAAGGATACTATATCATACTCAAAGGAACTGTCCAACAAGAAGATCTAACAATTTTAAATATCTATGCCCCTAACATGGGAGCAGCCAACTATATAAACCAATTAATAACAAAATCAAAGAAACACATCGACAATAATACAATAATCGTAGGGGATTTTAACACTCCCCTCACTGAAATGGACAGATCATCCAAGCAAAAGATCAACAAGGAAATCAAGGCCTTAAATGACACACTGGACCAGATGGACATCACAGATATATTCAGAACATTTCATCCCAAAGCAACAGAATACACATTCTTCTCTAGTGCACATGGAACATTCTCCAGAATAGATCATATTCTCGGTCCTAAATCAGGTCTCAACCGTTATCAAAAGATTGGAATCATTCCCTGCATATTTTCAGACCACAATGCTCTGAAGCTAGAACTCAATCACAAGAGGAAATTTGGAAAGAACCCAAATACATGGAGACTAAACAGCATCCTTCTAAAGAATGAATGGGTCAACCAGGAAATTAAAGAAGAGTTGAAAAAATTCATGGAAACAAATGATAATGAAAACACAACGGTTCAAAATCTGTGGGACACGACAAAGGCAGTCCTGAGAGGAAAATATATAGCGGTACAAGCCTTTCTCAAGAAACAAGAAAGGTCTCAGGTACACAACCTAACCCTACACCTAAAAGAGCTAGAGAAAGAACAAGAAAGAAACCCTAAACCCAGCAGGAGAAGAGAAATCATAAAGATCAGAGCAGAAATCAATGAAATAGAAACCAAAAAAACAATAGAACAAATCAACGAAACTAGGAGCTGGTTCTTTAAAAGAATTAATAAGATCGATAAACCCTGGGCCAGACTTATCAAAAAGAAAAGAGAAAGGACCCAAATAAATAAAATCATGAATGAAAGAGGAGAGATCACAACTAACACCAAAGAAATACAGACAATTATAAGAACATACTATGAGTAACTCTACGCCAACAAATTTGACAATCTGGAAGAAATGGATGCATTCCTAGAGACATATAAACTACCACAACTGAACCAGGAAGAAATAGAAAGCCTGAACAGACCCATAACCAGTAAGGAGATTGAAACAGTCATCAAAAATCTCCAAACAAACAAAAGCCCAGGGCCAGATGGCTTCCCAGGGGAATTCTACCAAACATTTAAAGAAGAACTAATTCCTATTCTCCTGAAACTGTTCCAAAAAATAGAAATGGAAGGAAAACTTCCAAACTCATTTTATGAGGCCAGCATCACCTTGATCCCAAAACCAGACAAGGATCCCATCAAAAAAGAGAACTACAGACCAACATCGTTGATGAACACAGATGCAAAAATTCTCGCCAAAATACTAGCCAATAGGATTCAACAGTACATTAAAAGGATTATTCACCACGACCAAGTGGGATTTATTCCAGGGCTGCAAGGTTGGTTCAACATCCGCAAATCAATCAATGTGATACAACACATTAATAAAAGAAAGAACAAGAACCATATGATACTCTCCATAGATGCTGAAAAAGCATTTGACAAAGTACAGCATCCCTTCCTGATCAAAACTCTTCAAAGTGTAGGGATAGAGGGCACATACCTCAATATTATCAAAGCCATCTATGAAAAACCCACCGCAAATATCATTCTCAATGGAGAAAAACTGAAAGCTTTTCCGCTAAGGTCAGGAACACGGCAGGGATGTCCGTTATCACCACTGCTATTCAATATAGTACTAGAAGTCCTAGCCTCAGCAATCAGACAACAAAAGGAAATTAAAGGCATCCAAATTGGCAAAGAAGAAGTCAAACTATCACTCTTCGCAGATGATATGATACTATATGTGGAAAACCCAAAAGACTCCACTGCAAAACTGCTAGAACTTGTACAGGAATTCAGTAAAGTGTCAGGATATAAAATCAATGCCTAGAAATCAGTTGCATTTCTCTACACCAACAACAAGACAGAAGAAAGAGAAATTAAGGAGTCCATCCCATTTACAATTGCACCCAAAACTATAAGATACCTAGGAATAAATCTAACCAAAGAGACTAAGAATCTATACACAGAAAACTATAAAGTACTCATGAAAGAAATTGAGGAAGACACAAAGAAATGGAAAAATGATCCATGCTCCTGGATTGGAAGAATAAATATTGTGAAAATGTCTATGCTACCTAAAGCAATCTACACATTTAATGCAATTCCTATCAAAGTACCACCCATTTTTTTCAAAGAAATGGAACAAATAATCCTAAAATTTATATGGAACCAGAAAAGACCTCGAATAGCCAAAGGAATATTGAAAAAGAAAGCCAAAGTTGGTGGCATCACAATTCCGGACTTCAAGCTCTATTACAAAGCTGTCATCATCAAGACAGCATGGTACTGGCACAAAAACAGACACATAGATCAATGGAACAGAATAGAGAGCCCAGAAATAGACCCTCAACTCTATGGTCAACTAATCTTCGACAAAGCAGGAAAGAATATCCAATGGAAAAAAGACAGCCTCTTCAACAAATGGTGTTGGGAAAATTGGACAGCCACATGCAGAAAAATGAAATTGGATCATTTCCTTCCACCACACACGAAAATAGACTCAAAATGAATGAAGGATCTCAATGTGAGAAAGGAATCCATCAAAATCCTTGAGGAGAACACAGGCAGCAACCTCTTCGACCTCAGCCGCAGCAACATCTTCCTAGGAACATCGCCAAAGGCAAGGGAAGCAAGGGCAAAAATGAACTATTGGGATTTTATCAAGATCAAAAGCTTTTGCACAGCAAAGGAAACAGTTAACAAAACCAAAAGACAACTGACAGAATGGGAGAAGATATTTGCAAATGACATATCGGATAAAGGGCTAGTGTCCCAAATCTATAAAGAACTTAGCAAACTCAACACCCAAAGAACAAATAATCCAATCAAGAAATGGGCAGAGGACATGAACAGACATTTCTGCAAAGAAGACATCCAGATGGCCAACAGACACATGAAAAAGTGCTCCACATCACTCGGCATCAGGGAAATACAAATCAAAACCACAATGAGATACCACCTCACACCAGTCAGAATGGCTAAAATTAACAAGTCAGGAAATGACAGATGCTGGCGAGGATGCGGAGAAAGGGGAACCCTCCTACACTGTTGGTGGGAATGCAAGCTGGTGCAACCACTCTGGAAAACAGCATGGAGTTTCCTCAAAATGTTGAAAATAGAACTACCCTATGACCCAGAAATTGCACTGCTGGGTATTTACCCTAAAGATACAAACGTAGTGATCCGAAGGGGCACGTGCACCCGAATGTTTATAGCAGCAATGTCTACAATAGCCAAACTATGGAAAGAACCTAGATGTCCATCAACAGACGAATGGATAAGGAAGATGTGGTATATATACACAATGGAATACTATGCAGACATCAAAAGAAATGAAATCTTGCCATTTGCGACGACGTGGATGGAACTAGAGGGTATCATGCTTAGCGAAATAAGTCAATCGGAGAAAGACAACTATCATATGATCTCCCTGATATGAGGGAGAGGAGATGCAACATGGGGGGGTTAAGGGGGTAGGAGAAGAGTAAATGAAACAAGATGGGATTGGGAGGGAGACAAACCATAAGTGACTCTTAATCTCACAAAACAAACTGAGGGTTAATGGGGGGAGGGGGGTTTGGAGAGCGGGGTGGGATTATGGACATTGGGGAGGGTATGTACTATGATGAGTGCTGTGAAGTGTGTAAACCTGGCGATTCACAGACCTGTACCCCTGGGGATAAAAATATATTATATGTTTATAAAAAAAAATAAAATTTAAAAAAAAAAAAAAAAAGAATGCTTGGATCAACCAGGAGATCAGAGAAGAACTGAAACAATTCATGGAAACCAATGAGAATGAAGACACTTCAGTCCAAAACCTATGGGATACAGCAAAGGCCTTCCTAAGGGGGGATACATAGCCATCCAAGCCTCCCTCAAAAAAAATTGAAAAATCCAGAATACACCAGCTGTCTCTACACCTTAAAGAACTGGAGAATCAACAACAAATCAAACCAACTCCACACATAAGAAGGGAAATAATCAAGATTAGAGCTGAGAACAATGAGGTAGAAACCAGAGATACAGTAGAACGTATCAATGAAACTAGAAGCTGATTTTTGAAAGAATCAATAAGATCGATAAACCATTGGCCACACTAATCCAAAAGAAAAGAGAGAAAGCCCAAATTCATAAAATTATGAATGAAAAGGGAGAGATCACAACTAACACCAAGGAAGTAGAAACAATCATCAGAAGTTATTATCAACAGTTATATGCCAATAAGCTAAGCAACCTAGATGAAATGGATGCATTTGTGGAAAACTATAAACTCCCAAAATTGAACCAGGAAGAAATTGACAACCTGAATAGACCAATATATAGTAACGAGATTGAAGCAGTGATCAAAAACCTCCCAAAAAACAAGAGCCCAGGACCTGACGCATTCCCTGGGGAATTCTACCAAACTTTCAAAGAAGAAATAACACTTATTCTCCTGACAAAAAATTGAAGCAGAAGGAAAACTTCCAGACTCTTTCTATGAAGCCAGCATTACCCTGATCCCCAAACCAGGCAAAGACCCTACCAGAAAGGAGAATTTCAGACCAATATCACTGATGAATATGGATGCTAAGTTTCTCAACAAGATCCTAGCAAAGAGGATCCAACAGCACATTAAAAAGATTATCCACCAAGACCAGGTGGGATTCATCCCTGGGCTACAAGGATGGTTCAACATTTGCAAATAAATCAATGTGATAGAACAAATCAATAAGAGAAGAGAGAAGAACCACATGGTCCTCTCAATTGATGCAGAAAAAGCATTTGACAAAATCCAGCATCTGTTCTTGATTAAAACGCTTCAAAGTATAGGGATAGAGGGAACATTCCTGAGCTTCATAAAATCTATCTATGACAGACCCACAGCAAATATCATCCTCAATGGGAAAAAGCTTGGAGCCTTCCCATTGAGATCAGGAACACGACAAGGATGCCCACTCTCACCACTCTTGTTCAACATAGTATTAGAAATCCTAGCAACAGCAATCAGACAACAAAGAGAAATAAAAGGTATCCAAATGGGCAATGAAGAAGACAAACTCTCTCTTTGCAGATGACATGATTCTTTTTATGGAAAACCCAAAATACTCCACCCCCAAACTACTAGAACTTATACAGCAACTCAGTAACGTGGCAGGATACAAAGTCAATGTACAGAAATTAGTGGCTTTCTTATACACTAACAATGAAAATACAGAAAGGGAAATTAGAGAATCGATTCCATTTACTATAGCACCAAGAACCATAAGATACCTGGGAATAAACCTAACCAAAGAGGTAAAGGATCTGTGCTCGAGGAACTACATAACACTCATGAAAGAAATTGAAGAAGACACAAAAAGATGGAAGACCATTCCATGCTCTTGGATTGGAAGAATAAACATTGTTAAAATGTCTATACTGCCTTGAGCAATCTATACTTTAATGCCATTCTGATCAAAATTCCACTGGTATTTTTCAAAGAGCTGGAGAAAATAATCCTAAAATTTTTATGGAATCAGAAGAGACCCCGAATCGCTAAGGAAATGTTGAAAAACAAAAATAAAACTGGGGGCATCATGTTACCTGATTTCAAGCTTTACTACAAAGCCATGATCACCAAGACAGCATGGTACATAAAAACAGACACATAGACCAGTGGAACAGAGTAGAGGGCCCAGATATGGACCCTCAACTCTATGGTCAAATAATCTTCGACAAAACAGGAAAAAATATACAGTGGAAAAAAGACAGTTTCTTCAATAAATGGTGCTTTGAAAACTGGACAGCTATATGTAGAAGAATGAAACTCGACCATTCTCTTACACTGTACACAAAGATAAACTCAAAATGGATAAAAGATCTCAACGTGAGACAGGAATCCATCAGAATCCTAGAGGAGAACATAGGCAGTAACCTCTTCGATATCAGCCACAGCAACTTCTTTCAAGATATGTCTCCAAAGGCAAAGGAAACAAAAGTGAAAATGAACTTTTGGGACTTCATCAAAATCAAAAGCTTCTGCACAGCAAAGGAAACAGTCAAGAAAACAAAGAGGCAACCCACGGAATGGGAGAACATATTTGCAAATGACAGTACAGACAAAAGTTTGATATCCAGGATCTATAAAGAAATCCTCAAACTCAACACACACAGAACAGACAATCATATCAAAAAATGGGCAGAAGATATGAACAGACACTTCTCCAATGAAGACATACACATGGCTATCAGACACATGAAAAAATGTTCATCATCACTAGCCATCAGGGAGATTCTAATGAAAACCACATTGAGATATCACCTTACACCAGTAAGAATGGCCAAAATTAGCAAGACAGGAAACAACATGTGTTGGAGGGGATGTGGAGAAAGGGGAATCCTCTTACACTGTTGGTGGGAATGCAAGTTGGTGCAGCCTCTTTGGAGAACAGTGTGGAGATTCCTCAAGAAATTAAAAATAGAGCTTCCCTATGACCCTGCCATTGCACTACTGGGGATTTACCCCGAAGATACAGATGTAGTGAAAAGAAGGGCCATCTGTACCCCAATGTTTATAGCAGCAATGGCCATGGTCGCCAAACTGTGGAAAGAACCAAGATGCCCTTCAACGGACGAATGGATAAGGAAGATGTGGTCCATATACACGATGGAGTATGATGCCTCCATCAGAAAGGATGAATACCCAACTTTTGTAGCAACATGGACGGGACTGGAAGAGATTATGCTGAGTGAAATAAGTCAACCAGAGAGAGTCCATTATCATATGGTTTCACTTATTTGTGGAGCATAACAAATAGCATGGACGACAAGGGGAGATGGAGAGGAGAAAGGAGTTGAGGGAAATTGGAAGGGGAGGTGAACCATGAGAGACTAAGGACTCTGAAAAACAATCTGAGGGTTTTGAAGGGGAGGGGTGAGAGGTTGGGGGATCCAGGTGGTGGGTATTGTAGAGGGCACGGATTGCATGGAGCACTGGGTGTGGTGCAAAAATAATGAATACTGTTACGCTGAAAAAATAAAAAATTTAAAAAAAAACTAAAAAAAAAAAAAAAAAAAAAATAAAAATAAAAAAAAAAAAAGAAGAAGAAGAAGAAGAAAGAAAAGAAAAAGAAAAACCATGGACAAACACCAAATAACCAAATGGGCAAAAATCCTGTTCAAGGCTTTCAGAAGAAGGAGACATTGCTTCCAGCTGGGGAGGTTGGGGAGGGTAATAGGACACAAATGTGAGTGTTACCAATAGGGAGACGGTAAAGCAAAGGGAGCTTGAGAATCTGGACCTTTTCCAGCCGGCTGGGCCCCTCCAGAAGTGGTTTGGCCTCAGATAGAGCTTAGAGTCCTTCCACATTCAAAGAATCTGGCATTGAGCTCAATATGATATACCAGTCTTTCAATCATCCAATGAACACCTGTTTATTCAAGGTTCTGAGAAGGCCTGCAGAAAGGATCCAGATTTTCCCAAATGCATAACAAGTTGCAAACAAGTCTTGCAAACAATCTTGTAATTATGGTGATGTCTGGGGGCAGGAATGGGATATCCTGGGAGTAGCAGACATTTTGAGAACCCATGGTCAGGAAAGGAGGACACAGAAGATGGAAGACAGCCAAAAAAAAAAAAAAGTTCTCAGACAGTTCTATGTTGGTTTTCTTATTATAACTTGGTTAGTAACAACCCAGAAGCTCAGATAGACTATGCGCAGGTAAGCTTGTCCAAAGTAGAAACGAGGTTAAAAACCAAAATTGAAATAATTCCTATTCTACTTAGAGGGAGCTGGTCTAAGATTACTGCTCATTTTAGCCCATTTTAGTAATTTGTCCTGTAGAATTTGAATGAGCAATACCAGATTTTCCAGCTGCCTACAAGCCTAACCCACAAAGCATGACCACACGTTTCTACGTCCACCTTGTAAATCTCATTCTGAGATTTTAGTAATTTGTCCAGTAGAATTTGAATGAGCAATACCAGATTTTCCAGCTGCCTGCAAACCTAACCCCCAAAGCATGACCACACGCCCACCTGGTAAAGTTCACCAAGAGGGTGTTCTTTGTTGACTTGGAGCTCTGTTTGGTCTTGCACAGATCTCGGATATGATGAGGATTATTGATCTCTCCCTCCAGGCCAATCAAGGGTCAGCAAACGTGAAGCTGGCTTCTTAAACCAAGAACAAAACAAGGACACTTAAAATAGATAGGATTATTGGAAATTCTGCAGAACTGAAAAACCTAGAGTAGACACAAGAGGTACAACTCTTGGAAATAGGACGGCAAAACCGAATTTATTTCAGGAGACGATGACGGCCTTACTTGCAAGAACCAAAGGATCTAGTCTTCTGTGTTGAGTGCTTGGACTAGTTATAAATTAGGGTTCTTTCTTAAACGTCCAATAGAAGTCATCAGAAATTATTTTCAAAGGTATTGAACGCAGAGCATACAGTACATCGAGATGTGCTTTGTGGATAAGTATCTTCATCCCCCCAAAATTCTATCATGTCCCCTGTTCATGCCAGCGGCCCCGCCTCCGTCCGCAGCACAGGTGAAGACATCTGTCCTTTTTTCTAACTGCCCGCAGAAAACCACGGAGGGTTTTAAGTAGGACATGGACATGATCCAATCTGTGTTTCAGAGAATTCTGACTATAAAGAGGAGAATGGCTTACAGGGGAAAAGGCCAGGAGACAGAGAGCTCAGCCTCAAGGAGGTGTTTGCTCTAAAGGAAAAAAAAAAAAAAAAAAAAAAAGTTTTGATTGTTGGAGGGAAAAGTGTTTCTCTGCTCAATACTTTGGACACAAAATGTGTGTTTTTGGACGTCAAGCAATTCTGCAGTTCTCTGCAGACACCCGTGGGGTACTGTCACATTTATTCTGATCGTGGCCCTCCCGGGGGTCACTCCTAACCCCACAGGCTAAGAGCTGCGTCCCACAGGGCTGCCCCCAGTGCGGACACCAGTCACAAGTAGTGGGTCCCCAGGGTGCCCACGGTCTGTGGAACTTGGCTAGACACCGGGGTTCCCACAACCGACCCCTCAACGTCGATGATTCACGAGGACTCGGGGAACTCACAAGCACACTGCACTTACCAGCGTCTGCAGATCAGGAAACATAGAGCTGAAAGCCAGAGGAAGGGGTAACATGGGCTGCCGTCCCAGAGGGTCCCGAGCACAGGGGCGAGCGTCTGTCCCCAAGGAGTTTGGGGAGCCTCACCCTCCAGGGATGTGGATGCCTTCAGCAACCTGGAGGCTCTCCCCACTTCTTCATTTGGGAAGATTTTTAGGGAGGTATGGTTAGCCAGGAGGGATGCAATCCTCGGGCACTGCTGATTGACTCAATTTCCAACCAGCCTCCTCTCCTGGCAGGGATGAAGTAGGGACCCAGGCCTAAGCCCCTGATCACGTGGTTGCTTTCCCTGGCAACCAGCTCCCCTCCCAACCCCTCCATCTGTGCCCCTACAATCACCTCATTAGCATGAACTCAGGTGTGCCTCCCTAGGTGGCTTTTATGAATATCAAAAGACGTTCTGCTGCTCCTTCCTAGCCAGAAATTCCAAAGGTTTCAGGAACACGGTGCCAGGAATCTGGGAGATGATCTTGGAATCGGAGGGACCCCACATCCAATTAGTGTTCTCATAAAAGACAGAAGGGAATTCCAGACATAGAGGAGAAGCCACGTGAACACGGAGGCAGAGATGGGAGGGAAGGGGCCACAGGCCAAGGGATACCTCCAGGAATGAACTAGAAGCTGGAAGAGGCAGGGGTGGAGATCTGAGATCCAGGAGGGGCAGGCTGCAGTGGGGGACAGGAGAGGGGAGGGGAGAGGGGTCTGGATCTCAGACCCCTGGTTTCCATAACTGAGAGAGAAGACATTGCCATAAGCCCCTAGTTCACAGCGGCCCTGGGAAACAAACACCGTCCTATAACATATTTAATGTCTTTTCCCTGAACATCTTACCGGTTTCAGGGGTCCTTACCTTGTGAATTTTCGTTCCATTTATTTAGTGAAGAATGGAAATTGAGACCCCCACCATCACGCACGTAGGGGAGGTTGTGTTGGGAAGTGGGAGCCCTGCTCCCACACACCTGAAACTTCACCACTGCGGACAGGCGCGGGCCCTCCTGCCTGACCCCTTGGCTAATAAGCTCAGGTCAAAGGTGAGCTATAGGGACCTGTTAGCTGATGAGAGCCTCTTAAGAGGGACTAAACTTTACAGGTGCGTCTCGTAGATATAACCGGCTCATTTTCAAACAAGGTAAGAGGGATTTTAAAATTAATTTTAATAAAGGGAGAAATAAACTGGAGTGTTCAATTCTAAGAATAAGTAACGGGTGTGATGGGAACATGGGGAACAATGCCTACATTGATTTTTTGTTTCCTTAAATCTACAGTGATCAGAGCCAGAGTTCAAATACTGTTCAATGCCGAGATGTGGATAAAGAAGTCGTGGAATTTTCATTAAACAGGAGAACGTCGGAATGAAAAGAATCCTGATGGTTCTGGAGCCCAAAGTATACAATTATTCGATTGTAATTTTGATTTCTAATCATTGGGCTAAAACGTGAGAAATATGTTGGGGAAGGACAGTTCTCGCTCAGGTGGGGTGCCAGGAGCCACTGGAATCAGCCCCACCTGGGAATTTGTTAGAAATGCAGATGGGGAAAAAAAAAAAAAAAAAAAAAAAGAAAAGAAAAGAAAAGAAAAGAAAAGAAATGCAGATGGGGTCCTACCCCAGGTCTGTAGCATCACACAATTTGGAGTGGGGCCTAGTCATGCACGTTTATCAAGCTCTCCTGGGGATGCCCATACCCAGCTCTGGTAGGGGATGCTGCAAGGAATCTGCTAGGGGTTGCTGAAAGGAAACAGGTCCTCTTCTCTGCAAGGAACTTTACAGAAATTGTGAGCATCGTCTAAAAAGAACCCAATTCAGCTTCTTCAAAGAACCAAACATGTAACCTTCACACGGCGTGTGGGAGAGACCGGCGATTTGGAAATGTGCATTTTCTTCGGAGACGCACAGAGGAAGCCTTGACGTGGAAACAGGGGAGGCTCATGGTGCAACTTGGCAGTGGGTGTGTTTAATTTGGCCTCTGGCCGGTAGAGCACGGCGGCTGCATGAAGGTCTTGTGGACGGTTGCGCAGTGGAGAACGTGGCAGCAAGGTGAGAGATTCCCCCAACCCAAAGGAAGCAGGAGCAGCCAGGTCCCTAACGGACTGCTCATGCCTTGCTTTCCAAGACGAGTCATCACTGTTCCCAGATTTTGACACCAAATTGCTTCCAGAGGCCCATTCCGGGAGCCACAGAGCCTGGATTGAATATCTAGACAACCGAGGGGACAGGAACTTCCAGAGAATCCCCGAGAAGTTCCTTGGGTGTTCTTTCTTGATGTATGGTAAAGAGTGACGTCAGTAGGCTCCACGTCCCCATTCATAAGCCCATTGGCTTTATTGCCAAGGGCAGGCATAGCTGCCGTCAAAAGCAGACACGCGACATTAAATTCTCTGTTTGATAACGACAGGTTGCCATCGGAGAATGAAATCTGTTTTCTTGGCTGGTTGTGCCAAAAAGGCTGCGCGTTTGCGCACGTGGAAATCGGAGAGAGTATTGGCACGGGCGTGTGGAGGGAGTGCTTTGAAGACGGGATGATCGTAGAGCAGCAGGCAAATGGAACTTAGATGTACTTTTCAGAGCGTAAGAGGGAATTAGAGAGGTCCCTGAGATTGTCATGGCAATTTCAGGTAATTGGAACTCAGAAGTGAATTCTTTGCTTTGACTTTATTATGGTGTAAGACAAAATGAGGGGAACCTTGGAAAGTTTGCATGCTGACATTTTGTTTGAGAAAATAATGAAATTATATTTTTCAGCAGTTTCTAAATAACATATAAATGTACCCATCTCTCTCTCTTTCTTTCTCTCTCTCTCTCTCTCTCACACACACATACAGGGAGAGAGAACAGTGGGGTATTTATAATGTAATACACATGATTTTGTCCGTTCTTGACATTCTTATTCTGGAAAAGGATATAAACTGGAAATAAATTACATTTATGCATCTATAGACACTCTTTAATTATGCAATCAAAATGAGAATATTTCCAGTGAGACCAAGTGAAGTAAAGCTCTGTAATGTGAGAGGTGGGTAAGCATTTTCAAATGTAGGTTAAAACACAATAAAAATGAGCATAGGTTCTACGCCACAGTGACCGCATCCCTCACCCAGGAAGTGACTTCTAGGCAGAGGGAAAGAAGACGTGCACAGTCAAGCATTCCCTAAGAGGGGTCTTTCAGGGTGAGGAGCTCTAACAGGGTCTGCAGCAAAGGTGCGGAGAGGGGTTATTGGTCTGTGGAGTATCCCCGGGGTGATTAGACCTGCCCTTGGGTCAGAAGGAGCTCACACAGTTTGGGGCCATCATATGTCCATGGACAGAGGAACATCACAGAGCACACAATGGATCTCTGACTTTCTCCGTACGTTTGCTGTGGCATGTTCTAGCTGTAGCTCTGTCTACCTCTTGAATTGGGTATGTGTTTTATATGCAAAAAGAAAATGTGTTATCTACTCCTGGAGTTCGGGGACCTCAGTAGGTGGGATCTGTGAAAAACCCACGGCAAACATCATCCTCAACAATAAAACACAGAAAGCTTTTCCTGTAAGATCCAGTGTAAGGCAAGGGTTGGTTTCCAATCATGTCTACTCCACATCATACTGGAAGTTCCAGTCAAAACAATTATAGACGGGAAAGAAATAAAAGGCATTGGCATCCCTGGGTGGCTCAGTTGGTTAAGCATCTGCCTTCTGCTCTGGTCATGGTCTCAGGGTCCTGGGATCAAGTCCTGCCCCAGACTCTCTGCTCAGTGGGAGTCTGCTTCTCCCTCTCACTCTTCCTCTCTCTCTCTCTCTCTCAAATAAATAAAATCTTTTTTAAAAAATAAATTTAAGAAATAAAAAGCATCCAAGTTGGAAAGGAAGAAGTAAAATTATCTCTCTGTGGGTGACATGATCATATAAGTAGGAAAGCCTAAAGATTCAACAATAACAACAACAAAAACCTTAAAACTGATGAACCCAGTGAAGTTACAGAATTGCTCAATCCATACACAAAATCCCCTGACATTTCTACATAGAAGTAATAAACTCTCCAAAAAGGAAATTAAGAAGGCCGTCTCATTACAAAAAGGAACAAAAACACTAAAATACTTAAGAATAAATTAACCAAAGAAGTGAAAGTCTGTATACTGGAAATTATAAAATATTGACGAAGGAAATTAAAGATGACAGATAACTGGAAAGATATTCATGTTCACGGACTGGAAGAATTAATATGGGTACAATGCACACAATCCATAGTGATGTACAGATTGCAAATTCCAATGGCATTCTTTACAGAAATAGGAAAAAAAAAAATCCTAAAATTCATATGGAACCACAAAGACCCTGAGTGACCACAGCAATCTTTCTCCAGGCAGAGCGGAAGGGGAGGACAAACCGCAGCCCTGCCCCTCTTCTGATACACTCTGTAAACTGGCCTGACTTCCCTTCTTACAAGCCTGCCCCTTGAAATATGCGTTGTTATCCAATGACCTGAAATTGTCCTTTGGAAGCCAGGACTTCAAACCGGCTGTATCCAAGCAAAGGTAATGCACAAAAGCCACCTATCCATCACCAATAGAAATGATTTCTCTAAAGAAGAGAAAAATAAATCGAAGACTCCCCTGAAACTAAAATTGTTTCTAATCCGAGAATAAAAGTAATTGCTCATAGGAATATTGAATTATAACAAATTTTGGCTTCCAAGGAGACTGATGGCTCAGAAATAGAAATATTTCAAATGCTTAGGTTCCCTTCACACTGATGTTTTCAAATGAATTGAACTGAATATTTTGTAGAGTTTGAGTAAAACATCCTCACGAGTCTTGTCATTTCTTCAGATAAATTGGCAGGATTTAAGGAGGTTGGCATATAAACCTCCATTAATTCAAAACACTCTCAGTGAGTCAAAGGGACAGTAACATTTTGGCACAGATTTTTCTAATCCTATAAATGGGAAATAATTGGGATTTTGCAATTTTGTTAGGCAGATTTACATTAATGCCCCCCACTTTTTAATAAAAGATTTTATTTATTTATTTGTCAGAGAGAGAGCACAAGCAGGGGGAGCAGCAGTCAGAGTAGGCAGAGGGAGAAGTAGGCTCCCCACTGAGCAGGGAGCCTAAGGCTTCTGGATCCCAGGACTGTGGGTTGATAATCTGAGCTGAAGGTAGACGCTTAACCAACTGAGTCACCCAGGTGTCCCGTTAATCCTCCTTTTTATATTAAAAATACATGTCAGGGCACTTGGGTGGCTCAGTCGGTTAAGCGTCTGCCTTTGGTTCAGGTCATAATACCAGGGTCCCAGGACCAAGCCCCAAGTGGGGCTCCCTTCTCAACGGGGAGAGTGCTTTGCCCTCACCCTCTGCCCCCCACCTCGCTCGTGCTCTCCCCCTGTTTCTCCGTCTCCCAAATGAATAATATTTTTTAGAATAATAAGAGTTAAAAATAAAAACACATGTCAATTAATTGGAGTGGGATGATTACTCCTGTGTCATGAGTGGATATCTCAATTTTATGGTTCCCTCAGGAGTACAGCCGGACTTGGAATCAATAACAAACACTTCTTGGTATTTCATGTATAGGATATTTATTTATACTCAATATTTTTCAAAAGGATAAAAATTACATGTTGAATCAGAACATTGCGTTTATCTTAAGGGAATTTATATACTGCCCTTTTGATTTCAGTTATTTCTGTTTCAGGGGTGTGTGAGTGTATGTGTATTTGAGCACTTTTGAAGGCTTCATTAAGTACAAGGTAAGCAAAGAACATAATGTAGAATTATTAATCAAATGGCCACCAAAGAAGAAATCATACATTCCCACGTCTCCACACCATGTCCATGAATGTCTATGTAATATGCCCATATATATCATATACTTCTCCACATATTATACATGTATGATGCCAGATACCTGTATATACCTCTCTGTATGTATACGTATATCTGTATTTTATTCTGTTTCTCTATAGAACCCAGATTAATACAATGATCTTTGCTTTTTACCCCTGAGATAATTTAAAACGTTTAAGTATAGTAAGGTAGTCTCTTAGTAGAGATGAAGAGAAAACGCTAGCATTTCTTCCCCTTTTCCTGGTGCTGGCTCACTACTCACGACACCCTCCTCTAAGCAGCTAGGAAACTAGTGAACCATCAAGCCTGAGGTCTCTAGTGGTAGGCATGTGTGCTCATTTCTGAGAAAAAATTTTTGCCATTGTCTGCTAGTGACATCTTCATTTCAAGTGAGATGAAATTTGGTTGGCGATACTTTTGAAACTGGATACTTTAATGTTTCCACAATAAATGCTGGTTCTCTTCTTCTTAATGGTCCCTTTCAGATACTCTTAAGGAACAAAAAAAGATTAAAAGATGATCCTATAAGGTAGTCTCGTGATTCTCAACCTTAAGGTAAGTTTGTCCACCACCCAGGGGACACTTGGCCAGGTTTGGAGACATTTTTGATGGTCACAACACAGGGACAGTATTACTCCTGGCCCCTGGTGGGTGGAGTGGGTGGCATCCCACAATGCACAGGTCAGCCCCCACCACCAAGAAGGATTCAACCTCAGTATCGAGGTTGAGACACTCTGTTGGACTCCCATCTCCGTCATATTGACATCTTCTTCCTTCTGTCTTCTGTCTTCCTCCTGGTGGAGGAAGCGTCACAGGAGAACTCATATAACCATGGACCAATATACCATAGTCCCTGGCCATAAATTTTATGTGAATTGAGGTTCTCACAATTCCCAGAGTGTCTAAAGCATTTCTATAGACATGATTTTATGTTGGGTTTCGGTTGTTTTGTTTTAATGATCCTTTTGGAAGCCTCCATCTTCTGCCAGGAGCTGAAGGCACAAGGGCAAGAAAGATGGTCACACGATGCTTGAAGCCTGGTAGAGGAAGTAAATGTAGCCACATGCACTGCCTTACTGTCTGATTAGATAACAGGTGGTCCCAGGCTCTGGGAAGCCAGGACGAGGAACCAACCCTCCTGGGGAAGGTCGGAGGTCTTCAGAAAGTTGGTGCATTGGTTGTAGCTTTGATGGAGAGATGTGTACCGGACTACTAGTCAGAAAAGGAGAAGAGAGGGCAGGAGTATAGCAGATGGAAACCCCATGGGTCAGGAAAGAGCCAGTGTCTTTGGAGACAAGAAAAAACTAGTGTGGCTGAAATGAACTGGAGGTCATTCCCAGCAGGATGGGGAAACTAAACACAGGGTCTACTGTCATGGTTTTCAATATGATTGGCACTTTGGGAAATTCACACCGAGACTGAAGACACCACTTTCCAAAAGGGAATGACAAGTGTCAAAGCAAACACGGCTTTTTGTCTCTCATTATTTTGCAGTAATAGAGTTGGCATGTCTGCATCTTTGCATACCTTGTAAATAGCTCATTAATTCACATCTGATTGTCTTTATTTTTTTCACTTCAAAAGAGTAAGAGGGGCAACAGTCTTCCGGCGGTGTCCCACAAGCATAGTGATGGCTTTCGGAAGCACATGCTGCCTTTTGGACACCCTGATGGTTTGGGCGCGGGGGTGCATGGTGGAGAGACATTTAGTCAGGAAGCAGATGTCAGCACAGAGCGAATCGGGGAAATTGGTTGGCTCTCATGTGCCTACTGAGGCCCTCCCCTGAGATTCCCAGCTCAGCTTTGTGTATGGGTTAAAGATCTTTGGGTTCCCTGAGCCATTCTTGGCTCTTTTGTTGAATTTCTTAAATGTTGCAGCCCTGCCATCCACGCTGCTCTGACCGAGCAGCCCTCCTTCCCCTGGACCCCAGATTTGCAACTGACACCAGTCATGTGCTGTCATGCTACCATGTGCTGCTACCAGAGTAGAGTCCACATAAACCATCTCTTGGTTACTCTGAGAAGTGCCTGCAAAATGAGTGGATGAGAAGGAAGGCACCCAGCCAAACAGAGAAAAAGGAAAATCTGAACTCCTGGCAGGCAGGGCATTCCCGCACAATCTGGTGCTTACAGCCCTGCTCCATCTGGTCACCACGCCCTCACCTGCCCGTGGCTCTGCGTCTCCTATAGCCGGCCAGCTACTCTGCCCTCTCCTCAGAGCTTTGTCCACATCTGCTCCCCCAGCCTCCAGGCCCAGCCACACCTGGGGGAGCTGGCAGTCCGTTGTCCATCCTCTAAAGGTAGGGAAATACGTGACCTGATTTAGGCTTGTGACAAGTGACTTAAATCGAATGGAGCTGTCACATAGCCTAATCCAATGCCATCCCTACTCAACTGCATTCTCAGCCTCTCCATTTGTCATTTACTTAGCAGAACCGACAGATGTCACTGAGCCCTCAGAACTAACAGGTACCATTGTTGTTGAAAGGTCACACACGTGTTTATTAAATTGATGTTCATGCCACTGAAATGCGGGGCAGTTTAATTCTTTAATTCCGCATTCACCAGTCCTGTAACAGAGCTACATGGATATCTGATGCTATATTGTAAAGCTCTGTTTTCAGAGAGGAGACAGGAAGCAGATGCTTGCAAATGACTGGCTTGTAAAGGTGAGTGTAGTTGAGACACCTGACTGACAACTTGATGCTCTAGGAACTATAGTAGTACTTTGTATTTCTCCAGTATCATTCTTCACAGAGCTCAGAGTAGTCCAAAGTGGTCTTTTTATGGCTTGGTAAATTCCTGCAAATGAGCACTAAATTTTTTCCTTTACTTAGCTAACCATTATGACCAACAATGCAGTTTTAAAATCACAAGATATATGTCTATTATATATTACATGCCCAAATATTCATGGTGTGGTTTGGATGTAGTTATATACAGATAGATATAGATAGATGGATAGAGAGGCAGATAGACAGACAGGATGGATGGATGGATAGATAGATAGACAGACAACAGACATAGATGGACAGTAGGATAGCTGGAGGGATGGATGGATGGATGGATGGATGGATGGATGGATGGATGGATGGATCAATGGATCGATGGATGGATGAATGGATGGGCAGATGACGGAGATGATAAATGATAGGATGGATGGATGGATAGATAGATAGACAGACAAGATGGATGGACAGATAGAGAGGATGGATGGATAGATGATAGATAGATAGATAGATAGATAGATACATAGATAGATAGACAGATAGATAGATAACAGACATAGATGGACAGTTGGATAGATGGTTGCCTGGCTGGGTGGAAGGATGGATAGAGATGATGCTAGAAAGATGATAGATAGATAGATAGATAGATAGATAGATAGATAGATAGACAGATAGATAGGCAGACAACAGACATAGATGGACAGTAGGATAGATGGAGGGATGGATGGATGGATGGATGGATAGATGGATGGATGGATGACAGAGATGATAGATGATAGGATGAATGGATAGATAGATAGATAGATAGATAGGATGGATGGATGGATGGATGGATGGATGGATAGATGGATGGATGGATGACAGAGATGATAGAGGATAGGATGAATGGATAGATAGATAGATAGATAGGATGGATGGATGGATGGATGGATGAATGGATGGATGGATAGATGTATAGAAAGATGATAGATTAGATAGATTGGATAGATAGATAGATAGATAGATAGATAGATAGATAGATAGATAGATAGATAGATAGGTAACAGACAAGGATGGACAGTTGGATAGATGGTTGGATGGATGGATGGATGGATGGATGGATGGATGGATGGATGGATGGTTGGTTGGATGGATAGATGGATGGATACTTGGCTGGCTGGCTGGATAGAGATGATAGATTAGATAGATAGATACATAGATGATAGATAGTTATGGCACTATCCTCAATGAGATGGTAATGTGATAGGGACAGTAAACCAAAAATATCACATCAGTGGAAATACAAAAACCTATAGAATAATATCAGGATGTGTCAATTCCATAGGCATTCTTTTAAAGACGCACTTGTGTTAAATTTTTAACCTGGACATCAGAGCATCTAATACACAACAGTAATTGACAGTCATAAGAACAAATATAAGATACTGTAAATTCCTAATACATCTCCCAAGTTGTCAAAGAAATATTAAATTTTTAATTCATTCAGGGCAAAAGTAAGATTAATTTTTGTTTATAGCCCAATAATGAATTGGGATTTATTTGGGGGGGAAAAACCCCAGGGACTGTTAGGTTTTGTTTGGCTCTAATAAGAGAGTGGTATTGGGTTAAAAATGTGAAAAAAAAAAAAGAAATTAAGTAAGTAGATTTAGATGTCTTTTAATTTTTTTGCTTTCACTTGTTTTGACTTTTACTATTTAAATTAAAAGTAAAAGTGATGCGCATGTATTTGGGGGAGGTTCTCAAAGTGAAAAAGGGATATGCAGTGAAGAATAAAAGCCCCTCATAACCCAGACCAACAATATTTTTCATATCCTTTGTGCATTGTTCTTGTGTGCAGATATCTGTATGTTTCTGTATGTATTATATATGTATGTGTGTAATATATGTTATATATAGGTGTATATATATATGTGTGTGTGTGTGTGTATTGTGCAGCAACAGATTCACATATATAAAGTTCATCGGGAAATAAATGTGAGAACTATCAAAACGTTTCCAAAAAGCAAGGAACATATACTGCTATACATTAGGCATTACATAACTTGTGTTCTATATACATACATATATAATTATTGAGTCCTTTCTTGTTCTAACAGTTTTTCAGATCACAGTCTGAATGTTTTCTGGGTACACACTCACATCTGCTAATTTTTGTGTCCCTTCCCTTCTTAATTTTTGTTCCACCTACCTGAATGGACTGTCTTCCGTCTCACCAAATGGACTGGTAATTTCAGAGCAAAGTGAAATCATCACAATGACAGTGGGCATCCTTATCTTATACTGACTGTAATGGGAATTTTTCTAATGTTTCCATATAAATTAAAGCTGGTTCACGGCTGAAAATACTATTTTTTCATTATACAATTATCAGTCCCCTTTTATTACCCATTTTAGTTAGAGTTGACGTTGAATGCTATCCGATCCGTTTTGGCACATAGGGATCGCGAGGCTTATGTCCTCCGTGATTTATTACAATGGCGCGTGGCATTAATAGATATGGAGACATTCCTGCATTTTATGGGATGAGCCAGTTTTGAGACTCAGTAATAATTTTGAGATTCAGTAATATTACATGGCATTTATTGTCCAGCAACGGGCATCAGAGCTGGGCTGAAGCTCTGCGATTCCTGTTATCAGGGATCACTAGGCATTTGTACATCTCACAACAGGGGCTCAGAAGAACAAGACAGACCCTGCTTCTCACCTCTCAGAGCCTAGAGATTAGCTTCTGTCTGTCACTTGGTGTCTCCATTGGCCTTCCGTTGCTCCGTCAATAAAGACATTTCGTTTGTCTTTGTTCGTGCTCTTGAAGGTCATTTTCATTTTTTTTTTAATTGAGGGCTTTTAAATAAAATTAATGACATTTAATCTGAATTTAAAAGGTGGGTAGACTCCAAACACAATTGGACCGCATTTATTTGAGAAGTTTGGGCATTTCTTTTATGCTTGTTTGGGGACAAAAACCTAGTTTTTGGTTAATCTAAACACAGCAAAAGTGAATCCCTGGAGTGATGAGAATAGGGATTTTATGTGCATATTCCTGCCACACATCCCATATTTGATTATATTTCCCTTTAATGTGTCAGGGGGACCAGATTCTGAAATATTAAATTTAAGCCATTGAGCTTTGAGTATCAAAAAAAAAAAAAAAAAAGAATGCTTTATGGACATTTCTAATATGAACGATAAATGGATCATTGCTTCTACCATGTTCCACATACTATATTACATCCTGGGAATACAGTAGGGACATGTCAGATCTTCCCACTGAACTTATAACCCAGTGGAGAGAGATCCATCCTTAAAAGGAGACCCATGCAAATCTATCATCCATCATGGTGTGGGCAAATGTGATTCAGGAAAACATGTAGACGTAGCGCTTCAGTTTAAACCCAGAGATCAGCCTTCCTTAGCAATCATATGAAATAATTAGAGTAAAATTTCAGTTATACGTTTAGTCTATGGCCTTAGTTCAATGGCCCAGATAAGAAGCAATTGAAAATAAATGCAATACAGCAGAAATGTTTGTTCTTGTCCCCCAAACTGTATTCTTTGGGCTGCATATTCTTATATGAAATAGACAAGGTTTATTAATCTTTTCACTTGTTTGGTCATATAATAATTTGCCATTCAGTCCTTCCTTTGTTTACTCAATGGTAGCTTATTGAGGGCGAGGAAACATATCCAATGCTAGAAATATGGGGGTGGGACAAGCGTTTTCTCTGAGTGTCTATTCCAAACACTGGATGGATTCAAATGTTCTAATTCCATGTAATAATGCAAAATACGGGTGTGTAGAGTATGGTTTGAGAGCATTTGAGGTTCTAAAGTATGGTGCAACAAAGGTTTGTAGAGCGTGTCCCTGTTCACACAACACATCCACGCAGCCTAGCTTTACTCAACAGTACAGTCTCCCTAAGGACTTATCACCGTTGCCCAAACATGACCCTGATATCTGGAGAAGAGGAAGGACCAGACCACATTCACACCCACCTTCCCCTTACTACATTATATCAGACTGAAGTTGTGGTGGCACGAGCCATTATGCAAAGTTCATAATTGGCACCAGGAGTTCATTTTGTCCTTTATCTATTACATCTTGGAGGTTTCCATTAGGCTTCCTTTGGTCCAGTATCTAATGGAGGAGGTGAGAAAAGATTTGAGAACCCACAGAGGGTTTCCCCGGCTGGTACACGGCATCATGTCATGGAGAAACCACAAGTCTAGATGTCTCCTTTCATCAACATTGGTCACTCCTTAGTGTGTAAATGACCTGATTCTGAACAACAAGACCACACAAGGGGAAAATGCATTTGAAAGAGCCCACAGGAGGAACATGGAGAATGTCCAGTAGTAACATGTTTTCTCTGCTCGGTATGGAACGGTTCTGAGTGTGAAGGTCTAATTTAGCCTTTGAAATGCCATAGAAAGTCTTCTTCATTAAGATGGTCTTCACATTCATGTGGATCCACAGGAGTAAGTGTTGGGCTCCATCCCCAAACCTCCCTACGATGCGGCATTAACCTTGACCAGGCGATTGTTTCCTTTATGTAACTTTGGCCTTCGCTTTTAAAAGTCATTTTTGAAAAGGAATTGCAGGATATTTTTACCTACAAAAAGTTCATTTCTGTCAGAGTAAACTGGTTTCTGGCATAAAAATTTCATCTGAAAGTAGGCAAAGGAAGATTAAGAAGAAAATGGGAAATGAACGGTACCCACACTTTTTACCAGCATTTCTACATGCTTGGTTTTTACTTCATTATTTGAGAAATATGTTTGAGACCAGCTATATATTTTTCTGATGAATTCCTCCAAGGTTCTGTCTCAGATTGTTATGATTTTTATTTGCCATTGTATTGGGCGAGGGCCCCAAAGGAGGCTAATGTTGCAGGCAGAGAGGCAAGATGGGTGGGTCTTTGGAAAAGTCCCTTCCACGCAAAATATGGAGCCGTTCCTGTTCCTTCTGGTTCCAACCCTGCATGGTGCCACCTGTGGGTTCCCCCAGGGGCCCGTCCAGAAACACCACATGTAGAAATCAAGAGCGTCTTCTCCAACGGGACTGGGCTTGTTGCGGTTTTCCTAAAATAGGGAATTGTATTAAATCCACTTTGAAACCTAGGTGGGTACGAGTGAGATGATTCCTCCTGAGATGTATCCAACCTCATTTTCATTGGATCAAATGAAGGGAAATAATGTTTTGGTAATTAGCCATACTGTTGCTAGTATCCTTGTGACGCCTCTCGGAGATCAGACCGACTACACTTCTAATAATCATGTGCAACACATGCAGGAAGAATTCAGTCTACTTTCTGAGGCGTTCTTTGCTACAAGCCATTCAAAGAACCGCGTTACCTTCCCAGAGGTTATTCATTCTTTCTGTGGGTTTTCTCCACGTCCGATGGGATAAGCCCTAACTTGGTGTTCAAGGCATCGTGACTAGCATTATTTATCTACTGTAGGGAACTGTCATCCTCAAAATCAGTGACATACAAGTCATGACTTAAATATGCATCGACGGAAGTTTCCAGGTGCATCCTCTACCCTGTTAGCCCAGAATTTAATGAAAGAAATTTACATACGAGTCCAGGATAGGGTACTGTGTGGTAAGATGTCATAAAACATTCACTCTTTGAAATGATACTTTCAGTAAATAAACATACCCATTATGACAAATACAGGTTCTGCTTTTTACAACCCTCCCGCTAACCCATCAGATCATGTTACGGATAAGGAAAGTAGGTGTTGGAAATTGGAAATAGTTTTCTCTGTTCAATATGTTTTCCAGTCTTACTTTTGAAACCTTTCTTTAAAAATATTTAGGGTTAAGAGAATACATGAACTAAGGCCAAAAGAAACAAGAAGGCATATGTTTGATACTTTGGAATCTTTATCGATTAAAAAAGTCTAAGAGGGTCACCTGACTGGCTCAGCCCATAGAGCATATAAGTCTTGATCTCAGGGTTGTAAGTTCAAACCCTACGTTGGCTCTACAGAATGCTTAAAAACAAAGTCTTAAAAGAAAGCTAAGATACTACAAAAAGAGAAAGGATCTTCAAACAACCAAAGACACACACACGCACACACTTGCATATATACACATAGGTAATAGTTTTCTATTTTAAATATATATTTATGTTCTGCAAATATGTCAATTTATACGCTTTCCATGCATACATCCTATATATTATGTCTATTAATATATAATATAATCATATCATTTCTATATCTCTTTGTTCACCTGTGAGTTTCCGTCCTGTTAGTTTTTGGATATATATGATACACATAGGATATATTACATGTGTTATATATGTGTTATACAGACACACATGCACAAGTCTGTGTGTGTATATAATATATATAAAGGTGCTCAAATTGGTTAGTCTCAGGAAAATTAAAACGATCACATCCCAGAACGACCAAATTACTATATCCTGGAAAGTCTGGAATATCAAATGTGGATAGAGTGTAGAGAAACGGGAAATCCGCCAACACCTACTGGCCCTCAAGCATATTTTAAGACAAATTCTCAATATGGAGCGAGTGTTCTCTGCCACCAAGAGCTGAAAAGGACCTCAGAGAAGGACCTCAGAGAAGACAGCGTCCTCCCCATCCAAGAGGGCGTCTTGACACATCTTGTATTTGCTATTTAGCCACCGAGATAGCGCTCGGTTCCAGAATTACGTTCTGATCTCATCATCCCTACCTCCACCCAATCATCAGCTACCACTTAAACTAATTTGGTGGGCGTTAAAACTTAAAGAACAGAGAATTTCCGTCCTGATCATCTACGCCCCAAGATGGTGAGTTACGCTTATGGGAGAACCCTATCTCCGTCACGGATTCCGTCATTTACCGTGTTCATCCTGGATATTATGAAAGGAAAGTAGGCATCTGGGAGGACCAGATTCGAAGATATTGGCTATTGGACACTTTACATTTGTAATAATTTCATCGGCTCAGGCTATTTAAAATTTATACTTTCGTTTGTCTGCCCCGGACTTCTCGTGAGGTTCGGTCTTCTGTCTTTATTTCTACTTATTTCATTTCCTTTCTGTATAGGTTTCAAATATCCTGTTATCATTTTTGTTACCCGGGCATTTCTGAGGCTGATTTACGGGAGCAATTGATACATTAAGAATTGCAACCTTTTCTCTCTGGTAAGTGTATTCTAGTTTTCTTTTTATTTACTTAGTTTTTTTTTTTTTACTTTTTTTTAATTTTATTTTTTATAAACATATAATATATTTTTATCCCCAGGGGTACAGGTCTGTGAATCGCCAGGTTTACACACTTCACAACACTCACCATAGCACATACCCTCCCCAATGTCCATAACCCCACCCCCCCTCTCCCAACCCCCCTCCCCCCATCAACCCTCAGTTTGTTTTGTGAGATTAAGAGTCACTTATGGTTTGTCTCCCTCCCAATCCCATCTTGTTTCATTTACTCTTCTCCTACCCCCTTAACCCCCCATGTTGCATCTCCTCTCCCTCATATCAGGGAGATCATATGATAGTTGTCTTTCTCCAATTTGACTTATTTCACTAAGCATGATACCCTCTAGTTCCATCCACGGTGTCGCAAATGGCAAGATTTCATTTCTTTTGATGGCTGCATAGCATTCCATTGTGTATATATACCACATCTTCTTTATCCATTCGTCTGTTGATGGACATCTAGGTTCTTTCCATAGTTTGGCTATTGTAGACATTGCTGCTATAAACATTCGGGTGCACGTGCCCCTTTGGATCACTACGTTTGTATCTTTAGGGTAAATACCCAGCAGTGCAATTGCTGGGTCATAGGGTAGTTCTATTTTCAACATTTTGAGGAAACTCCATGCTGTTTTCCAGAGTGGTTGCACCAGCTTGCATTCCCACCAACAGTGTAGGAGTTTTACACGCCGCATCTGAGCACACAGGAAGTGTAACAATCGTGGGTGTGAAAACCTTCTGAGCACAGGTGAAGACGACCCTTCCTTTGTAGTTTCTTATCACTGTCTTCCTACTTCTTCACTCCCTAAATAAGATCTTTATCCTCCCCAGAAATATTTGGGGTTTGGGGCAGAGTGGGGATCTGTCTTTTCCCTCCTTTTTCCTTCCTGGATTGGAGATGTCACTGATATATTTTATGCTTCCACAAATGTGGGCACCCTGACACCCCTGCGCACACCTGCTGTTCGCTTCTGGGCATCTTGTTTTAATACCCGGTGCCGTATTGTGTTCCTGTTGACGTTGTTTACGGTGTCTTGTCTGATTCTTGTGACATTTGCCTCCATTTCTCCACACATTCACGGCATGCATCTTGCTGAACCCTGATGCACAAAGTTGCCTTCATTCTGTTTACACCCGACCTCCTTCCCCGCGTTCCTTTTTAGATCTTGGTCCTTGACGACATTGCCTTCCGTAAGGGCAGAGAGCATGTTCTTTCTTGCCAGTGTCGGGCCTTCTAGAGGACATCTGCCTGGCTGTGTGGATAGGTCCGGGCATGAGCCAGCTGCCCCCACTCTAATTTTTGGAGACGCTTCTGCTTTGTTCCGTTCTGCGGTGCACAGCCCACCTCTGTATGCTTCCTGTGGTGCCAAAGGGATTTCTGAGACTTTGTTTGGCTTTGGGAGAGTCCTTCTCATCTGCAGCTTGAGGTCTGACGTCAGTAAATTGTCCTTCTCCTTTGTGTGTTTCTATGGCTTCTGGTTTGGAGTTACTCTTTTTTTTTTTTTTTTTCCCAGGACTTCATTTAAAAATGTTGTTTTTAGTTGAGGATACTTGACTCAGAGTGTTACATTAGTTTCAGATGATTCTACGATTTTGTGCGACTCTGGCTGTGGTGCTGTGGTCAGCACATCGTAGCTAGCTGCCATCTACCCTCAGACAACGGTCTTACAATACCGTGAACTACGTGCACTGTGCTGTGCCTTTTACCTCCATGACTCATGCATTCCAGAACGGGAAGTCCGTACCTCCCACTCCCCTTCTCCCATTCTCTCCCCACCCCCAGCACCCTCCCCTCTGGCATTGAGCAGTGTGTTTTCCATCACTATAGGTCTGATTATGATGATTTTTGTTTATTTATTCATTTGTTTCTTGGGTTTGTTTTTTTAGAATCCACAGAGGAGTGAAATCATACGGAATCTGTCTTCTTGTCTTATTTCACTCAGCATTATACCCTCAAGGTCCGTCTATGTTATTGCAAATGGCACCACGTCATCCTTTTTTATGGCTGCGTAATATTCCTGTGTGTGTGTGTGTGTGTGTGTGTGTGTGTGTGTGTGTGTGTGTACATGCATGTATATTTGGGTATCTGTCCACACCACATCTTCTTTACCCATTCATCTGCTCACGGACACTCGGGATGATTCCATATCTTGGCTATCGTACATAACGCAGCTAGAAACTATGAACAGATGGGTGCATATACCTTTCCAAATCAGCGTCTTCATTTTCTTTGGGTAAAGAGCCAGGACTCCTGGATTCTACGGTATTTCTGTTTCTAACTTCTGGAGGAAACTGCATTGTGTCCTCCGCAGTGGGAGCCCCAGTTTGCATGCCCACCAACAACTGGATTTCGGGGTCAGCCACCTCCCTGTTTTCCTCCCTGTTCCCTTCCAGCACACCCATCCATTTTTCCACTTTCTTGGGTTGGAGTCCCTGCCTCACAATTGCTTTTTGACTTCAACGACTCACTTTTCTTTAGTACATGCTCTGCTGTTCGTTGTGTCCAATGCTGTTTTCATTTTTTTGTCTCTATTCTTTCATTTCTGATCTCGGTTTGCTTCTCCCTAGCTTCCCTTTTCTGATTTATACATGTACCTTCCTCTTGAATCACATGTGTGTGTGTGTGTGTGTGTGTACACATCAGGAATCTTCAAGTAGTTACTTCTGCTTCTTTCAATAAGCGTTCGTGTATAGAGACCTCCCTTTGAGTGAGAGTAGTTAGTCAAGTTCAATTATTAATTGGTTATGTAGGCAGAGTGTGAGTGGACTCGTGGGCTTAGATATCTAAGCTCATCCTGATATCCTAGCCTGAAACCTCCAAATATATTTTTAACATAATGGGGATCCCATTATATATATGTTTTTATATACTGCTTTCTTTCTTTTTCCTTTTTAAGATTTTACTTTTAAGTCACGTCTACACCCAGCGTGGGGCTGGAACCCACAATCCAGAGATCAGAGTCACACTCTCCACTGACTGAACCAACCAGGCACTGCCATATTCTGCTTACCCTTCCTTCCTTCTGCTCTCTTCCTCCCTCCCTCCCTCCCTCCCTTTCTTTCTTTCTTTCTTTCTAGGATTTTATTTATTTATTTGGGAGAGAGCATGAGCAGGGAGAAGGGCAGAGGGAGAGGAAGAAGCAGACTCCCGCGCTGAGCAGGGAGCCTGACGTGGGACTCAATCCCAGGAACAGAGGATCGTGACCTGAGCTGAAGGCGGTTGCTTACCCAGCTGAGCTGCCCAGGTGCCCCAATACTATACGTTTTTGTTTTGTTTTGTTTTGTTTTGTTTTAAAGATTTTATCTTTTTGTCAGAGAGAGACAGAGAGAAAAGAAACACAACAAGCAACGGGAGTGGGAGAGAGAGAAAAGGCATCCTGCTGAGCAGGGAGCCTGATGTCGAGCTCCATCCCAGGGTGCTGGGATCAGGCCACAAGCCCAAGGCAGACACTTAACGACTGAGCCACCTAGGTGTACCAATATTGTATGTTTTTAATAACGCTAACAGGTCTTTTATTTTTCAGTTACCAAAGAATTTGACTATGAATTTGTGGCCCCTTTCTTGGTTAGAAAAGAAACACTGAGATTCAGCCCATTCTGGCCTCTGTGAAACCTTCCTTTTCCTGCGAGATGATTAATGAGCCTCTCTACTGAAAGTTGTTGGGTACATGTTGCCGGTGGTTTGATCCCAGGGTACACACTTCCTTCTCCTCTAGGAAGTCTTCCGCAACTCTCTGGGATTGGATGAAAGGATTCAGTTATTGTAACATGTGTTATCCGGTACTGGGATGGCCTAGTTACTCATATATCTGCCCCATTGTGGTTTTGTTCTTTATTTATTTATATATTTGAGAGAGAGAGAGAGAGAGAGGGAGGGAGCAAAAGGAGGGGGAGAGGCAGTGGGAGAGGGTGAAGCAGACTCCCTGCTGAGCAGGGAGCCTGATATGGGACTCGATCCCAGAAACCCGGGATCTTTTTTTTTTTTTAATAAATTCATCACTTTGTTTTTTAATTTTTTATTTCTTTTCAGCGTAAGAGTATTCCTTGTTTTTGCACCACACCTAGTGCTCCATGCAATCCGTGCCCTGTCTAATATCCACCACCTGGTCCCCCCAACCTCCCACCCCCCAGCCCTTCAAAACCCTCAGATTGTTTTTCAGAGTCCACAGTCTGTCACGGTTCACCTCCCCCTCTAATTTCCCTCAACTCCCTTCTCCTCTCTATCTCCCCTTGTCCTCTGTGCTATTTGAAACCCGGGATCTTGACCTGAGCTGAAAGCGGATGCTTAACCCACTGAGCCACCCAGGGGCCCCTCTGCTTCCTTTATATAACATTGCATGGTAAGCATTGTTTCTTTTTAATGTAACATTGTATGGTAAGTGTTGTTTCTTTTTAATGTAACATTGTATGGTAAGAATTGTTTCTTTTTGTAGCTACACTACATTCCTAGGATGACGCTCGTTAGCCAGCCTACACGGGTTCACACTCTCCAATTGCTTCTCATGTTTTCGGTGGTAGAAACAGTATGACACAGACTGTCCATGGACCCCAATCTCTCCCTGCCTTATGTGACAGCTCCTTCACAAAGTATTCCTGACATTGACATTACGTGGTTACAAGTGATGAACACTGAGAACACAAAACCCATAACTGATCTGGTTTGCAGGAACATTCCGACAGGTTTCCAATCCTTCTAGGAGCATATGAGAGGCGCTAAAATTTGCTAGCTAAAAATACATTTCTTTTTTCTTGCTATAAGGCAGGAAGTTATTCCTCATGCTTAACAACCATCTGTCTTTTTTCTTCTTTTATAACGTGTGTTGCTTGACCACGGTTTTGTTTTGGTCGTAAGTACTGTCCACTTGATTCCTAATTGCTCTTATAGGATGACAGACTATTACAACAACTGTTTTTATATCCGTTACAATTGTGTTTCATTCGGTGCCACGGTTTTCCTAATATACTCGGTTTAAAAGGTTTTGTCATCCAGGATCCTTCAGATCAGTTACATTTCAACTGTCGTGACCTGTGATGATAACATCAGTCCCCGTCTTCAGAGGCTTTGTTCTTTGTTTTGGAAATAACTGTACAGATGTGGGTATGATTGTTTTCTCATAAGTGTGAGGGCTATATTTTTGGCATTGAAAATGTTTCTATATTTCGACTTTGTTTATGGAACCTATTTGTTTAGGATCAAAAGGAATAAAGCCTAAACCTGGGGGTAGGGGAATGGTGTGCCCCAGGCTGGCTCAGTCTTGGGGTTGTAGGTTTGAGACCCACATTGAATGTAGAGATTACTTAAAAAATAAAATATAAAAAAAAAGAATAAAAGGAGATGAAAAATGGGTTTACTCAATATAAGAGCTTGTTACTTTTTTTTTTTTTTTTTTTTGAGCTACAAACTTCTACAATGGTATGATTCTTGGTAAGTCAATCACAACTCTCACTTTTTTTGTTTGTTTATAATCAGCAAGAGCTATCTGCTTTGGTATTTTTTCTCACACTGTTCAACTTATTTGGCTTATGTTAAGTTAAACTGGGTCTTTTTTCTATGCTATGCATTTTGCATTCTGTTTAGGATTGGTTAAAAGAATTTAAATACAGACGAGTGAAATTGGAACTACCTGTGGGGGAAAACCATGTTTCCTAAAGTACTGTGTGAGGACGAGTTTTCTGCCAATGAATGAAGTTGAAAAACTTCCACCTTGGAAAGTCGCCCCGTGCAAAAGTCCATACGGACCATTGACATATCCAAGACCCTGGCATCTCTTGGTGAAGAAGCCTGTTTCCACTTTTTCAATCCAAGTTTTTCTGTTCCCAAAGCCCTTGCTTCCTTGTGTGATGATGTGAGTGTAAGTCTGTGAAAGGCCTCCTAGTAATAGCATGAGTCATGGCCAGTGCTCATGGAACAATGACCAATGCTTCTCTACGTTTTCAAAATTTTCCTCCTATTTTATTGAAATATCCTTCTTTTCCCAAACAAGACATACGAAAAATATATATTGCAACCAATTTTTGTTGCAATGTCAGCAACAGGTAATCTCACAAGTAGGCAGAGAAGCAGGCAGAGAGAGAGGAGGAAGCAGGCTCCCCGCTGAGCTGGCATCCTGATGTGGGACTTGATCCCAGGACCCTGGGACCATGACCTGAGCCGAAGGCAGAGGCTTAACCCACCGCGCCACCCAGGCCTCCCTTTTGCCAGCATTTTGTAAGTTGAGAAGGACCTGGAGAAGTGAGCACTGTCTGGGGAAACAGCATGCATTAAACAACAACAACAACAACAACAAAAAATTATCCGAGCAAGATGGTAATAGAAAGCAATTTGATGTGAACGGAGTGAGATTATCCATTTCTTTGCCCTGGAAAATTCACTAACAATGGAATACCATCCATGATTGCTTTCGATAGTTCTTTTTTTTTTTTTTTTTTTTTTAAAGTTGAACAGGAAAAACAAAGTGGCAGACTTTAACGTGTACAGGTGCTATCCATTACTTATCTTATGTTTTTCTCAACCTGAAGGCAATTTTCTTAGCAATTTCATTTCCAGAACATCATTAGGGAAATGATGTTATCACAGCCTCCATCCCATTAGGCATAGAATTCTAGTGACGAGTGTCAGCGGGTGTGCCCAGAGAGCAGGGCTGATGAACCCAGACTATTTGGTTGAAAACATGAAAACCTACAAGAAGACCCAGGTGTTGACAACACACTCATTACCTCCTAGCAAGGGGAGCTGGTCTCTTTAGAGATGCCAAGGAGGTAGTTCTTTTAAATCAGGTTGTAGGGGCTTGTGCTTTAGGTCAACCTCTGTTCTGTGGGATGGCATAGTTTTGGATGCAAAACTCAACCACAGCAGAGTTTCCAAGGTCTTGTTAGAGTTCCTTGGAAGGCCCAAGCTCTAGAGGTTCTGACTCAGAAGGTCAAGTAGACGACCCTAGAATGTGCCTCTCTAACCATGCTTGCAATGGACATTTAATTGAGTAGGCTCCTAAGCATGGAGCATGGAGACCAATGGGCCTTGGACACACAAATCTGAGATCAAGATGTGGGCTGAGATCAAGAGTCGAGTCATTGGCCAACCGAGCCACCCAGGCATCCCCTTTCAATTCTGTAGGCTTTTCAGAAAGAGAGGGTCTTGCCCATGTGTGTTAAAGTTCTTTCCTCTCTCAAGTCATCATGTCCTGATGAGACTGGGGCAGAAATCTCCCACAGACACACAGAACTATGCCTTGGGACCACCTCATGGATCTTCAGGTGATGAGTTCTTCAACATCACTACCTCAAATACCCCCCTTGCAGGCTTAATGATTGCTTTTACAATGTTGACATTTTATCTTGTGGAAGGACTAGTCTACTGCGCTTTTGTCTAAGTCTCTGTGTTCGAATAACCTTTCGGCATTCAGATGTGGAAGGTTCCCTTTGCTGAAGAGCTTCAGAGATGAGTCACCGGGTTGGCAAAGAATGCTCTCCTCCACAGACACCTTCCCTCCCAGCTTTTTCTGTGTTTGACACCAAATATCATGCGTCTCCATTCCGTTTAAAGACGTGACCCAGAGATCACGTTCATCTTTACCAATTCCATAATTATGGGCTGACTTTCTTTATAAGGAACTTGTCTCAAAAGAGGTCTATTTGCCGGTTTCCGTACGGAAATTCTTACAAATGGTTTGCATTTGTTGGAGGGGGGTGTGTTTTGTTTTTAATTTCTTCTCCATAATATATGGACACCTACCAAGCATCGGAATTGCACGAAGACCCTTGAATCTGAGGCAGTTAGGAACCCTAATACCACATCTGTCCCCTTGCCAAGGGGGCCACTAAAACACACATATCCTCCTGACAAGCCTCTAAAAACATTAATGCTATAAATACTCTCATTAACTTAGAAGTTAATATTCTTTTTTTTATTTTATTTTTAAATTTTATTTTTTATAAACATATAATATATTTTTATCCCCAGGGGTACAGGTCTGTGAATCGCCAGGTTTACACACTTCACAGCACTCACCATAGCACATACCCTCCCCAATGTCCATAACCCCACCCCCCCAAACGCCCTCCCCGCATCAACCCTCAGTTTGTTTTGTGAGATTAAGAGTCACTTATGGTTTGTCTCCCCCCCAATCCCATCTTGTTTCATTTACTCTTCTCCTACCCCCTTAACCCCCCATGTTGCATCTCCTCTCCCTCATATCAGGGAGATCATATGATAGTTGTCTTTCTCCAATTTGACTTATTTCGCTAAGCATGATACCCTCTAGTTCCATCCACGTCGTCGCAAATGGCAAGATTTCATTTCTTTTGATGGCTGCATAGTATTCCATTGTGTATATATACCACATCTTCTTTATCCATTCGTCTGTTGATGGACATCTAGGTTCTTTCCATAGTTTGGCTATTGTAGACGTTGCTGCTATAAACATTCGGGTGCACATGCCCCTTCAGATCACTACGTTTGTATCTTTAGGGTAAATACCCAGTAGTGTGATTGATGGGTCGTAGGGTAGCTCTATTTTCAACTTTTTGAGGAACCTCCATGCTGTTTTCCAGAGCGGTTGCACCAGCTTGCATTCCCACCAACAGTGTAGGAGGGTTCCCCTTTCTCCGCATCCTCGCCAGCATCTGTCATTTCCTGACTTGTTAATTTTAGCCATTCTGACTGGTGTGAGGTGGTATCTCATTGTCGTTTTGATTTGTATTTCCCTGATGCCGAGTGATGTGGAGCACTTTTTCATGTGTCTGTTGGCCATCTGGATGTCTTCTTTGCAGAAATGTCTGTTCAAGTCCTCTGCCCATTTCTTGATTGGATTATTTGTTCTTTGGGTGTTGAGTTTGCTAAGTTCTTTATAGATTTTGGACACTAGCCCTTTATCTGATATGTCATTTGCAAGTGTTCTTAGAACAATGCCAAGAAATCCAGACTTGATTCACAATTGACCTTTCTTTTAAATATGAAGCTGATTAAAAACAGTCACTTTCATCTACTTCATCCCTGGTATATCTTGCTTTGTTTTTAACAAGTGGGTTTGGGTCAAATAATTTTGAGCCCAAAGTAGTGACTATTCAGCTAAAAGATGTGTTTATCAAGAGATCTCTTTGAGCATTTTCTTTCAAACTCCCACATAAAGTGTTGGTTTATTATCTTTACTTAGCATTGTTGATGATTTCATTTTATATACTGATTTTTTTTTCTTTTACTGCTATTGGTTTAGCTTCATTTTTGTTCAGACTCCAGATTCAATAAAGTAATTCTGCTTTGCATATCAGAAAACCCTTCATGCCCAAGACTGAATACGTTAATATAAGGTTCTAATTACCTCGTATAATTTTCACTGAACTTCCTTCCTGTATACAATGGAGAGATAGGGGCACCTGGGTGGCTCAGTTGGCTGAGCGTTTGTCTTGGGCTCAGGTCATGATCTCGGGGTCCTGGGGTCAAGTCCCACGTAGGGTTTTCTGCTTGGTGGGGAGTCTGCTTCTCCCTCCCCCTTTTCCCCCCATTCTCATGATCTTTCACTCTCTTTCTGACTCTTTCTCTCTCAAAGAAATAAATAAAATGTTAAAAAAATATATTACACTAGAGAGAAAACTCCAATGGAGAAAACTTTACTCCACAGAAATGATTCATAGCATTGATCAGCCACAAAAACTGGGGGCAAATTACCAATTTGCCTGATTTCCAGCTTCATCTGCTACAAATGGGGATAGTGAAAATATTTTTCTCCATCTGTCTAGCATTTTTTTGATAAGGATAAAATAAGACCATCACCCCAGAAGAACACAGGATGTACTAAAATGTCATAGTACACCAGGCTGGGTTTTATTGTTTCCCTGAGGCACATTCTTACCTATCCCAGCTAACACCATAACTCTAGCCAGGTTTGAAGAACAGACTATCCATTCTTGGATCTCTCTGACGTACTATAAAATGTTCATTCTCTGTGCTTGGTCTTGTCGGTATAGAGAAACCCTTTTTCCTGGTGCTTCCACGACTGTTGGAAGGCATTGCCTTGCTTTGCATTCTGTTAGGAACAGGTCATTCATGTCAACATTCACAGGGACTTACTTGGGAATCATGTTGGTGATGCTCAAGGCTGTTCCTACGTCCTAAAGCAACAATTTTTGGGGAAAGATAATCAAGCATGTTAGGAGAATCCCAAGACACCATTGTTGTTTTCCTAAGGTCAAGGTGTAGGCACCAATCATCACAACATGGCGTAAAATTCGGACAACGGGAGTTCGGGTCAATGGAGAACCAGGGATACGATCTTTTGTTGGAGTTGTATGAGAGAGAGAGAGTGGGATGCAGAAATCCCAATGTGGTGGTACGTCACGGAGCCCGGAAAGCACCCAGGGGCAGACTCCCTTTGGAAACTTTGCAATGAATTACAGATGCATGAAGAAAAAACGAAAAAGTTTAAATCTACCTACGCCATTTACGTGATGTATGAACACATGCGCCTACTTCGTTCTATTAAGAATTTTTGTCAAGGATCTTCCATTTTCCTAGTCTTGAATTCTCAGAGAGTGAAACATCTCTTCCCTCTTTTTTTTTTAATATTTTATTGATTTATTTAACAGAGAGAGACAGAGAGGTCACAAGTAGACAAAGAGGCAGGCGGGGGGTGGGGGGAAACAGGCTGCCCACTGAGCAGAGAGCCCGATGTGGGGCTCGATCCCAGGACCCTGAGATCATGACCTGAGCTGAAGGCAGAGGTTTAACCCACTGAGCCACCCAGGTGCCCCACATCTCTTCCCTCTTAACTGGCTCATTAAGTCCCTCTCACATTCCTTGATAAAATATGTTATTGCCTTACAGTTTTCTATCATAATTAGTCATTAGGGATAACCTGAGTAGATGTAAATATTCAAAGGCAGCACAGCGCCTATGAAATATATTTTGAGCAAAACCAGAATGTAGGTGGGGGGGGGAAGAATCTATAAGGTTCTCTAATGCAAATCCCCCTCTCAGTGGTGAATTAAACCACAGTGTTTAAATTGATTAAAATCTGAGATTCAAAGCCAGGATGCCATAAACAATAACCATTTTGGAAAGATGTCCTATATTGCCTTTTTTTTTCTTTTTTTGCCTTAGCACGTGCTAATACGTCCCTACATTTAGATGCGTTTTATCCATTTGGATGCACTGTTGACTAGTATTAATTTTCTAACCTGAGCATAGAGTGGGTGGTGACTAACTTCAGAATGCCGGGAACCAAGACGTGATAGTCTGTAGATGCAGAAGACTGCCGTACGATGAAGTCTTGTAGGAATGATTTTTACTCGATTGCTAAAATTACTCCAACAACGTGTGCTTTTCAGTTAAATTCTGTTGAATAATAGGAAAAGCTACATACGGCTGCTGACGTTGCATTAATATTATGAGTATACCCGTCAGTGAAAATTGCACATAGAGGCACACATGGGTGCATTTGGAAATCTGAGTGTGGGATGCAATTTGAAAACGATAATAAACACTTCAAAACCAACATCCAGACCACTTTGAATTCATGCACACTTCATGCCAGCACGTATGGGGCTTGGGGGAAGAAGTTCACAGTAGAACCTGGCGATTCAAGCAAATGATGTATGTATTGTAGAAAGTTTAACCCTGATGAAGCGATCTTCCAATAGGGCCCGTGTCAAGGTATTTAGGATCAAATCAATCATAGCCCACATGTGGTCACAGCTGACAAGCATATCAGTTTTTCCTTAGATGGCCTTTTTTTTTTTTAATTAAGTTCTGTTACATAGATAGTCTATTGATAGAAGGGATGTATACAAGGCATTGGTCAAAATGAATAAATTACAGCTATACACCTCAAGCTGAATACATTTGCCAAACATATGCTGAATTTAGAAATGAAAGCAAGCCAAAGAATGTATCTGGTGTGATCATATTATAGAAATATCGGAAATATGAGTCGCTGAATAATATAGTATTCTTGTATTTATCTATAAATGTATGTGTATATGACTACAGAAGCTTATCTGAAATAATATTGAATGTAGCTAACACCCACGAGACAATTTAAGAAATAGGACAATAATGGGTCTTTTAGCTTTGGGTGTTGGGTGAACTTTTTCAGCAGAAATGAGAAGTTGATACTTGGAGTCCTCAGAGATGTGTAGACATGCAGAAAAGAAAACAAGTGCAAAGGTATGGCAATGTGGGCATGGCCACTGTGTTCCGGAAAATGCAAGAAAGTTGGGACCCTGGGTGGCTCAGTGGGTTAAAGCCTCTGTCTTCAGCTTGGGTCATGATCTCAGGGTCCTGGGATCAAGCCCCACGTTGGGCTCTCTGCTCAGTGGGGAGCCTGCTTCCCTCTCTGTCTCTCTGCCTGCCTCTCTGCCTGCTTGTGATCTCTGTCTATCAAATAAATAAATAAAATCTTTTTTAAAAAATGCAAGAAAGGTGGTATCTGGGGAGGAGAGAGGTTGAAAAGGAATGGGAAGAAATGAAGAAGAAAATATACATGTGCACCAAGATTTCCAATCCATATTCAATGACTACTCAGTGTGTCCTTGGTGAAATTCCAGGCATGAGCTGGAGGTCTGCAGATGTGGCTATCCAATGCAACCTTTAAAGCCTACTCTATATGCCCTCAGTGACTTTTGGGCACAGGCTGGAGGATCCAAAATGTAGAGACCCAGGGCGGCATGTAGAGCCTACTCAATATGGACTAGGTGACACTTGGGCACAGGTTGGAGAATCCCAGATGTAGAGATCCATGGCGACATGTAGAGCCTACTCAATATGGACTAGGTGACACTTGGGCACAGGTTGGAGAATCCCAGATGTAGAGATCCATGGCGACATGTAGAGCCTACTCAATATGGACTAGGTGACACTTGGGCACAGGTTGGAGAATCCCAGATGTAGAGATCCATGGCGACATGTAGAGCCTACTTGACATGGACTAGGTGACTCCTGGGCACAGGTTGGAGAATCCCAGACCTAGAGACCCATGGCGACATGTAGAGCCTACTCAATATGGACTAGGTAACACTTGGGCACAGGCAGATCCCAGACAGGCAGATCCAAGTGCAAAGGGAACATGGTGTGACGATATTGAGCTTGTATTCCAGAGTGGGAAGTTACATCTGAAAGTCCTCTGTACTTATTTTATTTCATTCATATCCGACTCTCCCCAGCCTTAGCCAGGCGCATTGATGATGACCTAGGAGACTTCTGAGAGTAAAGGGGTCTATGGAAGGAGACGATTGGGAGGAGGTTGCTCTGGGGATCTAACACACTAGTAAAAACAGCAGGTGCAGGGGCGCCTGGAGGAGGGCTCTTGGTTGATCGTCCAACTCTTTGTTTTGTTTCAGGTTGTGATCTCAGGGTTCTGAGCTCAAGCCCCTCATTGCACTCCGTGCTTAGCACGGAGTCTGTGTGGGGCTCTCTCTCCCTCTGCTCCTCTGCACTCGCCTCTCTCTCTCTCTCAAAATAAATAAATCTTTAAAAACAGAGCAGGTGCCCAGGTAGAGATGAGGTGGCAAGAATTCTGATCATCGGTTAAGAAGAACCCGAGGGAAATTGCTCTCATCGTATGAGTCCCTGCAGGTGGCCGTGTCTGTGTCACACGATGGGGTTGAAGAATTTAATTTGGCGCTATAGGACTCTATCATGGAGGTGAGACTTCTGTTTAATTTTGGCTCCTTTACTGAGCTGGGCTCAGCCAAATTCACAGTGTCTTCTTTAGAACAAAAAAGCATATGAAAGAGAAGCCATCCTGCTTTGGCTGAAGGGTCCTGTGGCTGTTTCAGAGACCACAGAGAAGTGTACATGCGCAGGGAAGACCGTGTGAAATGGAACAGTGACCAGAAGGGACGGAAAATGGCCCCGCGGTGACTTGTTTCCAGTTGGAGTCAAGGAGGTGCTTTGGCCAATAAAAAGGGCGATGTCCAATTACAGATTTGGTTGGAGGTTTGACCAGAGGACAAGAAATGGTCAAGAGAGAAGCAGTAGGTTCTGTGTTGAAAGTGGATTGTGTATTATATTTTATGGGGGAAAAGGACGGGTCTATTCCAATTATTCTAGAACATTTCCCCCCTCCCACCCTGCTTTTTTTAGAGAGAGAGAGAGAGCTCGAGTGTGGGAGGACAGAGAGAGACTCTTAAGCAGGCTCCAAGCCCCCGCAGGGACCCAGTGTGGGGCTCAGTCTCCCGACCCTAAGACCGTGACCTGAGCTGAAATCAAGAGTCAGATGTTTCAGTGATGGAAGCAGCCAGGCGCCCCTCCAGTTACACTAGAACTTTCCTTTTTTTTTTTTTTTTTTTAAGATTTTATTTATTTGACAGAGAGAGAGACACAGCAAGGAGGGAACACAAGCAGGGTGAGTGGGAGAGGGGGAAGCAGGCTTCCCGGCGAGCAGGGAGCCCGATGCAGGGCTCAATCCCAGGACCCTGGGATCATGACCTGAGCCGAAGGCAGAGGCTTAACGACGGAGCCAGCCAGGTGCCCCACTCTGGAACATTCCTAATCTGAAAGGGTTAGGGCCAGAATATCCCACCTCCAGGGACCTTGCAAGAAAGAAATGACCAAAAACAAAATCCAGGCATAAAGAAGCAAGAATACATCCCCCCCCCACTTTAAAAATGCCAGAGAAGTTCAGGATTTTTCTTTCCTTTTAATTTCAGTTTTTATTTGCTTTTTAACGTTTGGTTTCAAGATCATTAGAGACTTCCCAGAAGTTGGGGAAGTGGGGAAGATAGTTCTGCAAACCCTTTACGCCGTGTCCTCTGATGTTAATATCTGGGTCGTCCGAGTACAATTACAAGACCAGGAAATTATCAATGATATAATACCATTAAGTGAACTAGGAATCTTAGGGAGTTTTCAGCAGATTTATCTCTAGTTTGCTTGCTTGCTTTAAAAAAAAAGAAGAAAAAAAAACGTTTTATTTATTTATTTATTTCACACAGAGAGAGAGAGAGAGAGAGACAGCATGAGCCGGGGGACAGGCAGAGGGAAAAGGGGAATCGGACTCATCACGGAGCAAGGAGCCCAACACGGGACTCAATCCCAGGACCCCGGGATCGTGATCGAAGCCAAAGGCAGACACTTAACCAACTGAGCCACCCAGGTGCCTTGTACCTCCAGCTTTTTATCCACGGAACCTCAAGGCAAATACCTCAAGGCAAAGGCATGTTCTCAGAAGTTGCACGTGATATTTCTCCTTGGTGACACCTGTTCTTTGGGGATTTCCTCACTAAATCAGAGTAGGCAGGACCTTGAGCCGGGTCTGAAATTCTCCCAGAACTGTTGGTCATTGACCAACAATTATGTTCTAGGGGGTCAATGGCCAACAATTCTGTTAGATACTAATGTGTCTATGCTTGGTCTGGATGCATTTTGCCAGGAGAAACCTTGTTGCAAATAGTGCCCGGGGATGAGATGAGACGTTAAGCTATGATGTTTCTTTCCATTCTCTTACTTGATCCCTTGAGCTACCTTCCCACAATCAGGGATGGTGGATACAGATCTTCAGGCGAACAAAAGTCTACTCAGTAACACCAAAAACAGAAGAACAGGCTCTTGAAAAAGACTTGTGTAGCGTGTGTCTTCGTAACACTGGTGCCTCGAAGAACGTAGAGGAAACAAATTCGCTGGGGTCATCACCAGGTAGGGCATAAGGAAGAATTTCCTCTCCAGGCGAGCTTGCATTGTTTTTGAGTGTTTATCCTAGATCCGTAAAGAAATTTTCAGGTGGAGGTGGAGTTTTTCTGCTCCTTCGCCACACACGTTTTAATTTTGTAAACAAGAAGGAAGAACGATTTCAACATAGAAAAAGGAATCCTTCTTCCGCTCCCTTTATATAACGAAGAGACCCTTTTATTTTCAGGGGCGCTCTTAATGTTTGAATGCGTATAACGGTTTCATTGACCAGTGCTCAGATTTTCCAACTAAGATAGCCTTTTAACGAAAGGCATTCCTCAGTCCACACCCAAAACATCAATATCTCATCAACATCAAGGGAAAGACCATCTTTGGGGGAGTATTAGAATCTTCCAAGAGTTTGTACCGAGCGTCAAGCTACTTATTGTCTATGAAATTGCCTATAGTTTACAGAGACGTGGTTGCAAATGTTGGTCTAAAAATGGAATTACAGAGCAGACGGCTCTGGGGAGTGGGATGGTAATAAACAGAAGAACGTTGAGATGGAAAATAGTTTTGCTACGTCTACTCTGCATTAAAATATCAGCCGTACAAAGGGAACAGAATGACGTGTGTTATGGAAAGCAATTTAGGTGGAAGATATTGGAAAAATGAGGGGACTCTAAACATTTCCTGCTTCCTTTATACGATATGTTGGAGACACGGCCACTGGTTCGGTCTCAAGGGAGTAGACCGCTCAAAATGAGGTAATTCAATCTGCAGATGTGAATATGCCCTTAGTCTTAGGAACACTTTCCTGTGCCTGAGTACCACTGAGGTTTGGGGAGGTTGACAGATGCCGGCTGATGCTTGCACATCCCACCACAACGTTGGGGGGAAACGCTGTGACCTTAGTGCGGAGACGCTATTTATCACGTGTTGAGAAAGAGGTATTTACATGTGTTATGACGCGTTGGAATGATGAATTAGGACTGTTACAGAAAAATGGAGTGTGTGGGTTCTGGCCATTGGGCAGACAGATTACCATTATGCTGTGTGAGTAATACTTTATAAACCCATTTGTCACACAGAAAAGGTATCACATGTAATCTGATTCATTGCATGTAATGGATTAGGGGAAATTTACTTAGATTTTCAGCAATGGGCACAAAAATAACTAGCTTAACCCATCAGCAAACCGTATTTTATCTTTTAAATCTTATTAGGGCTCCTGGACGAACTCAAAGAACAAAGAGGCAGCTGTGTCTCGATGGCATCTGGTGGGGACAAGGTCACCATCGGGTACCACAAATCATAGCCAAAAGAGCTCTGTTTAGGCTGCTGGCCTGACAGGAGGAGACGTGTAGGGCCATGGATTTGGTATAACTATCAACCGATGTGCACGGGGTGTGGAGTCAAAGATGCTTTTCCTTACTCAAGGCATATACCGTAATGAGGAAAATATCTACACCAATTAGTCTAAATCTTCCATTATCTGATGGTTCTTAATGCTTTTTTTATAGGCAAAGCAACAGGTAGAGGAAAACTGCCGTAGTTTGGCTGCTGATGATCTACTAACGCTGGGGGCTAGGAAGTCGGAGGTCAGGGGGACAGTATAGTCTGGTTCTAGGATCTGGTGAGCCTGTCTTCCTGGCATATAGACAGCCACCTTCTCACTCTGACCTCACATGGCAGAGACAGGGACAGAGAGAGGAAGCAAGCCCTTTTGTCTCGGAACTCTCCTTATGACGGCCCTAATCACACCCTGAGGGCTAATTATGGGGCAAGGAGCCCATCTCCAAGGACCATCACTCTGGGAGTTAGAGTTACAACATATGAATTTGGGGGGAGGGCACAAACATTCAGTCCACTGTGGCCTCTAAATTTCCTTTTAGGGGAATTGTCTTACTCCTGTTGTGTGTAAACTTGGTGCAAAGGTAGGTCAAGGTCACTGTGTCCTTTTTAGGAAGACTCATGAGGCAGATGTGCCCTCTTCATGAGAGGTGGGTGTTTGACCTCTGTGCCTCCATTCATGGCACTGTCTTGAGCAAGTGACCGGGATGGGACGGATGGTTGAAGCAGACCAGCCTGCTGTTGAAATGCCTTCCAGGGTCTGTGGTGGTCTTTTGGTCCCCTACCCCCATCCCAACCTGGCCCTGATTCCAAAAGTTGGCCTTCAAGCCACAAGGATTTCATGAACCTTCCTGATCATTGTTCTACCAAACTCCGTAATGAGCTTCACTTCATTTCAACCAAAACCCATACTGATAGAGTCCTTCTCAGCTGGAAAGGATTAAAACCCCAAGTACTCCCATATAATTCACGTCATGGGTATAAATTTCACTGACACAGAATGACTATAAACTTTACGAGGACTTAAAGATCTCATTCTCATTCTGTCATTTAAAAGAACAGCCATATTCAGAAAAATACTGGACTAAATGCTAACCTGTATAATTTTTTAAAAGGTATGCTTTAGTCGGGATTCAAATTAAAGGTTTTATTAATTTGTCTGTGAGAGAGAGAGCCTGGGTGGGGGGAAAGGGAGAGGGAGAAGCAGGCTCCCCACTGAGCAGGGAGCCCAACGCCAGGCTGAATCCCAGGACCCCAGGATCATGACCTGAGCTGAAGGCAGAAGCTTAACCCACTGAGCCACCCAGGCTGCCCCGAATCCTGATTCAAATTAAATATCAGTGTGAAGACTGGTGTTGGATGATTTGCCTTAAAATCCGAAATTGTGGAGTCAACCTTTGTAGGTCAACACAAATGCTATTTTTGCTGTTCAATGGATGTCAGCTTTTTGGTTTGATGGGGAGGATAAAGACATGAGCAGAAAGGAATGGGAGGGACAGGATTAGAAAGTCATGGTTCTCTCAGTCTGGCGAGAATGTACCCATATCAAGTAGCACCCAAGTTCTCCCAAGAGTCTTTACGTGCTACTGTCATTTCTACTGACTTCATAGATGTCTGGTCTCCTGTATCACCTCCCAAATCCGGTCACCATCCTGTCTCCCTGGAACTGTTCTGATAGCTTCTCCAGCATTCTCCCTGCTCTCACGGTTACCCTGTTCCCTTATATTCTCCAAAATAGAGTTGGAGAAATCTTTAAAAACAGTGGTCGTGACACTGTTTGAAAATAACCATAAGTTTGCCAGCTCCCCTCATCTTTTCGGATGAATGCCAGCGTCCTGTGTCATGACCTTCAGGATGTGGTCCCTGCCTACACCCAGCCGGCCCTCCGAGCCACGGTACATTTATTGCTGGTTACTCTGTGAATGTACCACGGCCTCTCACGTCATTGCGTTTCCTCCCCTGTGCTGCCTGCCACACCATCCATGTGACCCTCACTTCTCGGATCTTCCCACCCAACCCCAACATCCATGTTTTGACCAATTTCTGTTGGTTCTTTGCGTAGTAAATATTTCCTGCCTCCTATCATTTGTCTTCCATGTCCCTTCTTGTCCTGAACACCTTCGCTGAGCTGTAGAACCTACTAGACTAGAATCTCATAGTAGGAAGTAACGGCCGTGACCCTAGGATCTGGTGTCATGACGGACTCCTAGCAGGCATCATGAGACGTATTTGTGATTCGCATATGGTTGACTGCATCCCAAATCGCAGCCCAGCCGGGAGCTGATGTCCCTCAGCTTGTGGAACCAGCCGTGTCTCTGGCTTCCATATCCCCCACCGCCCTACGGACTCCGAGAATACCACCGAAGCCATCCTGGGGAAGGGAGTCTGTGCATGTGCCAGAGAGAGGGGATCGTTACTCAAGCAGGACAAGCTATCTGTAGGGACAACAGAAATTTGATAATAAAGCCTACGTGTCAAGGGCATTGATCAACTACCCCTCACCGCCACGTGATGCGTCGACGCCTACTGCAAAAGTCTCAGCACACACACACACACACACACACACGCACACACACACATGCACACGCACACACACACACACACACACAGCACGACTTGCCCACGTCAGAGCTCCAGAAGCGGGCAACCACCAAGAACTTCTCTCCATACCTGGGAGATGGACGATCACGTTCTGGAGGGAGGCTGTTAATCAAAACGTTACATAATTACGTTCTGCAAAGCACAATCCTCTCTGCACAATTCTGCTACAACAACATTTAAAATCTCTGCTTAAAAATGGGGCCAGACTGACATATTTTACGTGAAATAATTACACGAATTCGAGAAGTAGTAATTTTGGTAATTACCAAATAGTGTGATTCTGTCCCAATAAAGCATATGTCAGATTACATAAAAACATCATTATGCTGTTTTCCCCTTTTAGATTTTATGTACGTAGCATACAAGTTTCAATACTCTAATGCCTTTCTCCCTATCTTATTTAAGTAATTTTTTTTAAACAAACGAGTCATAGCGTTTTCTCGGTGTGACGTTGTCCTGTGGAGTTTCAAGCTCTGAAAATTTCCTTTGATCTTAAAACAGAAATGGGTCTTTTTTTTTTGTTTTTTTTTTTTTGAGTTTTTTGTTTTGTTTTGTGTGGGGTTTTTGTTTTTTTGTTGTTGTTGTTGTTTTGTTTGTTTGTTTGTTTTTGGTTTTATGGGCAAACAAGGACCATGGACAGGTTGTGGCAAGTCGAGAGTTTTGCAGTTTTGCCCTCAAAAAGGAAGGAATTTGTGCATCTCTCCTTCCTACCAGTGACATTTTCCATGAAACCTCTTCCAGAAAGAGAACTATTTGTTCTGGTAACTAATCATTATTAATGTGTTCTCTTCTCCCCTGTAAAACACATAAAGTATGTCCTGAGTCTTCTCATGCTTATTATTATGTGGCCGGTAATAGGCTAATCTGTAGATGTTAAAATAGCCATTGGGAACTCAGGTCACACAGCAGGTGAATTCATGTCCTACTACTTTGTGGCATTTTTCCAGGTGAGGGGGATGGCTCCTGACGTGGGCCCATCACTACATCACTGTCACTACAGTTTATGGCCATGGACAGCAGGAAAGAGACTGGGCAAGGTCCTGCTAGAACATGGGTCGGGCATCTTCACGCATACCCCCAGTGTTTATTCCGGGAGCTGATTGGAAACGAGGCTGTCTGCGGTCATTCCAAGAATACGATCACCATATCTAACATATATTATTAGAATAATACTATAATCATGTATCCTCATTATAACCAATCCAAAAAACCCCAGTGATTTCCCCAGCATTCCAGAACGCAAATGCCCCCTGGCTTGAATTCATCAAAGCAACAAAGACGTGGACGTGGTCTCTACTTTTTGGAAACAGAAACTACTTGTTACCTTTTCTGCAGAGACAGCCTTCGGGGAACAGCAGATGGGTGACCAGACAGCCTGTGTCACACCTGTACGAGCCTGGGGAAAGGGGCACTGTCCCCCTAAAAATGCTGTGGCTCCAAATCATGATGGTGATATTAAGACGGAGAAATATTTTCCTCCCAAAGATTTTTTTTTTTTTTTAATTTTATTTGCAAGACAGTGTGTTGAAATGCACTCACACTCTGTCTTGTCTGGGTGCACAGCTCGGGGGCAGGGCCGTCCTGGGATCTGTGTGCCCGTCCTCGGTTTCCTTTGTGGGAAAACACGTTCCCCTGATGCTTCGTGGATCTGTGGGAAGGCGGAGGCAGGTGTCGCTGTGTTTCTCAGAAAGCCCAGGGCGATGGCTTCCGCTCCATTCTCCTCTTGCAGCCGGGAAGCCAGCGTGTGGCCTGACACAGGGCACGCAGACTCTCTTCCCACTCAGTTGGCTCGTCTTGGCCTTAACCCCCGTTGTTTCTCAGAGAATGATCCTTGCTCGTGAGACACATATAAGTCATTTCCAGCGACACCGTCCTGGGAGGCGGCATCTTCTGTCTGATCTCGGGATGGAAGGAAACCTTTTTGACGGAATGTTCAAAGCCATTGTCATTCCTCTTTAAAAGGATGGAGACCGGCAAGGGTCAGAGGAGTGAGGCTGTCCTTGGGCACGGCAGCTCTGCAGAAGGCTTTCAGGAGCTGGAGCCCAGACACCCCAACAGCCCTCGTTCCAGGAACAGAACAGAGGTACTCCTGCGAGGGTTTGGTGGGAGCTGACCTCAAGGCCCCCCAGTTTGAAGCATGCTGGGTGTTGAGTGCCGGGGAGTCACCATGGCGAGCAGCACGGACTGTGGCACGGAGATGCCGTCTGGAGTGGCTCTGCGGGGAAAAGATGTCCAAATATCCATTGATCAAAGAGGCTGGGCGAGGGCAGGGACGGGGTTGGGGGGACGGAGGGAAGGTTCCGTATTCTGGCCGTGCTGATCGGGGCAAATGACACCCAGGAAACATCAGGGGGACGTGGACATCAGCCGTGTCGCTTTAACAGCCAATGTCAGGAGGACGGCAGTTAATGCTGTGAATGTTGGTGCATTTATGGCATGTGGGGAAGGTGCACAGACTGGAGGAGACGTGATCATTTGCAGGTCAAGGTTGTGGTGCATCAGGAGAGAGATGGGGGGCATTTGATTCTTTGTCCATGAGAGCTCAAAACATGAGCTTCTAGTTCATGCTCCTCGGGGCGCGCCATGAAGTCAGCCCACCTACGGGGCTGGCGAGTTTGAGTGCAAAGCAGACAAGCAGGGAGCAGAGGGCCGTGTCCTCTGCACATGAGCACACCCCCAACCACCACCTTCTCTGAGGAACAAGGGGTTTGCAGATGTGTCCTCCAGATTCCTGTCCCCGGAGAAGGGCATGCTGAGATGGCCACCCCGAGCCCGTCTGGCAGTCTCCAGCCTGATTGAAACCCAGTCGCCTGCAGAGGGAACCCCTCATTAACACTTTTTGTTGGCGTGAGAGGTTGAGTTCTCGGACGGGCCCCAAGATAGCTCTTGGTTGGTGTACCTCGACATGGGAAGTCCCCCTTTTCTTGAGAATGGGCAGGACCTGTGGCCACGATTGATGCTGCGCCCTTGGGGAGGGGACTTGTCCGTTGACCTTTGGTCAATCAGTTACCCTGGGTGGGCCTGGCCTAATCAGAAGAAGTCGTCAAGTCAGAAAGCGACACATCATTTGTCTTGGAAGAAAGCAGACAGCCACAGTGGGAACTGCTTATCAGGGCACATGGCAAGAAACCACAGGCAGTCTCACGGAGCCGAGAGTGGTCCCTGCCCAAGCTTGAGTAAGAAAAGTGGGGTTTTCTTTCTTTTTTTCAAGATTTTATTTATTTATTTGATAGAGAGCAATCACACGAAGGCAGAGAGGCAGGCAGAGAGAGGCGGGAAGCAGGCTCCCTTCTGAGCTGAGAGCCTGATGTGGGCTCGATCCCAGGACCCTGAGATCATGACCTGAGCCGAAGGCAGACGCTTAACCCACTGAGCCACCCAGGCGCCCGGGAATATTGAGGTTTTCATCCCACAACTAAAAGGCGCTGAATTCCACCACGGTCGCCGGAGCCAGAAATGAGAATACTTTGCTGACTGCCTGGGAGATCCCAGACAGAGGACCTGGACGCCTGACCCCGAGGAACCCGTGAGAGAGTAAATGTGTGTTGTTCCAAGTTCCTCCAACTGCCGTCATTTCTTACAGAGCACGATGAAGCCACGGGCTTTCCTTCCCTCACGCTTTCCACCATGATTGGTAAGATCACGTCCTCAATGAACCACCAAAATTCTTGTCTCCGATGCCCAGTTTGGGGAACTCAAGGTGAGACTGGTAAGTGTCCCAAAACGTGTAAAATCTAGTTGGGTCAACAGCAAGGACTTGAGATCAAATACATGATAATATTCTCCTGACATTGCTGACTTCAAGGTCCCCCAGGGTCTTCCCTTTGCAAAGGGAAAACGAAATCGAACCTGGTCTTTTTCTCTAACTAAAATGTTCCCGACACCAGGAACTGGGGTTTCTTCTTCTGGTTTCAGCGGGGAACACATTTCTTCACAAAGGAAAGAAAGAGCAGGTATGAATTTAAATTATCTATGAAGGGATTTGGGAAGATGTTAGAAATAATGTTCTGTGTGTAAAGTGATCTGCGGGATGTCAATGGGAAGGGTTTTTAAGGTTTGTTTTTTTTTTTTTTAAGAAAGATTTTATTTATTTGAGAGAGAGAGAGAGAGAGAAAGCATGAGTAGGGGGAGGGGCAGACGGAGAAGCAGGCTCCCTGGAGAGCAGAGAGCCCGACGCGGGGCTCGATCCCAGGACCCTGAGATCATGACCTGAGCTGAAGGCAGAGGCTTAACCCACTGAGCCACCCAGGTGCCCCTAAACCCATCCTTATTAAGAAAGGGATAGGGAGTTTTTTTGTTTTTTGGGTTTTTTTCTCATGCATGTATTACTCTGCCGGAAATGCCGTGTGACTGTGCCCAGATGGGGAGGTTGATTGTCTCCCCGTCGTGGAGGCTGGGAGTCTGAGATCCAGGTGGGGCTGGGGCTGGTGCCTCCTGTCTCCTCATAGGAATCCAGTCCTATGGGATCAGGGCCCACCCTCGTGACCTCATTTTACCTGACTCCTATCTTAAAAGACCCCATCTCCAAATACAGTCCCATTCTGAGGTCCCGGGGGCGGGGGGCTTCCATGGGTATGAGCACAAGTCAACCCAGCACAGCAAGTGAAGAACGGTAGGGAAAAGCCTTTCCCAGCCCTCTTGTCGCATTTACAAACTCACCTTAGGGGAGACTGGCATGGCCACATATTCCCATGTGGTCTGCTGAACCCCAGCTCGCACACGTGTGGCCGCTGGGGAGGAAGAGGAAAACACGGAATCCCTACACCACCTGCCTTTGATGACGGCACCATTTCTCTCTCCATCCTGCCCCGCTCTCCTCGTTCACATTTACAAAAATGGAAGAACGAAGGGAGCCCCTTCTGCGTTGGGGAGGCACGGCCTCGTCTTGATTGTTTTTTAAAAAAGGGAATAAGATACCTTGATGGGCAAGGTTGGCAGGAATGAAGCCTGTTTTGGTGACCAGCCATGCCACGCCAAAAAAATAAAAGTAAAAATGTTGTGCGCAAGGCACGCTTCTTTTCCACTCGGTGCCGTGAACCTGCTCCCCACCGGGGTCTGGCTGGCCGTCGTCTTCCTCCTTTTGCGGGGACAGAAAACATGCCAGAAGCCGATCAGCCATCGTGGTTTTCCAGCCCTGGAGGACATTTTCCACTCGGTGCCGATGCGTGGATGACTCGAGGGTCTTCTGCTGCACCGGGGTGGGGTGGGGGTAGGGGCCGTATTTGTGACTTTGCGAGGGAAAGCACGTTCCGCTGAAAGTGGAGCCTCTCTTGGTTTGCTGTGGCTGTCGCCGCTGCTTGCCGTTCTTGGGCCGGGAACGCCACTTGCTGCCAGGACCAGGGAGGAAGGGTTGGCATTGTCCACCGTGGAAGCCTGAAGGCCTGTGCGAGTTTCCCGCGGGCTCCCAGGGAGTCACCGCAGCCTGCACGTCTCCAGACAAGGCGGCGCCTTCCCGCACAGCTCCGGAGGCCAGAAGTCCACCATCAAGGTGTCCGCGCCCTGTGAGGGCTCCAGGGCAGGATCCCCTGTCCTGTTCCTAATTTCCGGGGGCCGGTTCCAATGCTTGGTGTCCCATCTTCACTCTGTCCTCACATGGGCGTTTCCTGTGTGTGTTTGTGTCCTCTTATACAGACGCCAGCCGTTAGATTAGACCCAACCTAAACCAACCGTGATTTCTGATCAAGATCCCTAATGAATTACACCGGCAAGCACCCTATTTCCAAATAAGGTCCCCTTCTGAGATGCCTCGTGACATCAGTGTGGGGTGGGCGGACCCTCTGGAACCCACACAGGCCCTGCCCTTTCCCTGCCTCGGTCGTCTCTCTGTGGCTTTCCCCTTGCACCGACCGACCCTCAAGGCGCCCAAGAAGTTGCCTCCATGGGAGGAACGAGAGGGTCTGCTCTGGTGGGCATAGCCCATGATTTATAGGGGGACCTGCTCCTGAATCACTTGCCCAGAGAGCCCTGGGATGGGCAAAGCGGGGAGCACGCGTCCGCAGCAGAAATGAGAACAAACGTTAACGCTAGGGGGGACGTGGGCCACCCCCACCCCCCCGCCGAGGCTCCCGGGCTTCTGATTAATTAGGATGACTGCGAAATAGCAGGTTCTTTGTTGCTGTAATTGAGTATTGTTCTCTCTTGCACATGTAATGAACTCTTCCTCCCCCACCTTGTGTGCCCTTCACGTCCAGGTTGGGAGAACTCTTAGCAACGTCCCCCTTCCCCGCTGCGTTCCTTTCTGGGAGCTGGGTCCCGGGACACAAAAGGCGGGCTGAGCGGCTGCCTTCCAGACCCGGGGAGGCCGTTCCAGGGCTGAGCTCACATTCAGACTCGATTATCTCTGCTTTGGGGGACCCTGTTCTCTGCCAAAGGGATGTTTCTAGGACACGGTGAGCTCTCTGGGTCTGCGGCACAAAGGGGCATGAAAGCAGAGAGAGATCTGGTGTGTGTCTTGGGCGAGGAGGAGGTGTGGGGCTCCATCTCTGCAGAACGGGGTTAGGGGACAGAAGGATCGGCTTCCCGGGCAAGGAGTAGTGATCCAAGTGCACCAGAAGGAAGCCCAGGCCTGCCTGTGGGGATCACGGAGACGTATGGTGTGCGGCCCGGGTGGCATTTGCCTGCCTTTCTGGAAATTGACACCAAAGAAAACATGATAATCACGGTGATTCTGGGAAAGCACAGTGCCTGTGGAGTGATTTTCTTTATAGGATCAACAGTAATGGATGTTCTGCATTCTCTCATCCCCTGAGTTTTGTGTGGGGGCTGGAGGGAAGCATCCTTTTGTAATACCTCGTGGCTCTGGCCTCCCTCTTCAGAATGTCGTCCCTCGGGACGTTTTGAGGAATGACCTGGCATGCACGCGTCCACCAATGCATTGCCTCTGAGTGTACAGGGCTTTCCTCCCACTCAAGACTATGGGTTCCTAAACTGTGGTTCCAGCATGCCGCCATTTTTGTGAAGAGTTTTGGTGATGGGAGTCATGCCTGTGTGTGTGTGTGTGTGTGTGTGTGTGTTGCCTATGGCTGTGTTCATGCTACAATAGTCCATTTCACGTTCTGGGGTCTTTAGAGCCAGAGAGTCTAAAACAGTCACTCCCAGGCCCTTTGCAGAAGTTGTGTGCAGAGCTCACTCCAGGCAAGCACGTCTTCTCACGCTCTAGGGGATCCCGTCTTTCTCTGGGATGTGCAACTCATTACGTCTAATGTCTTCCACAGAGACTGGAAGGATGTGGCCGTGAGTGAGGGAGTAGGAAGAGGAGAGGGGTGGTTCTCCCCTCGAGCCTTTGGAGGGAGCCCGGCTCTGGGGACAGCTGGATGTTGGACTTCCAGAGTCCAAAGAGAGATGTGGCTCTTGGGTACTTTCATGAACCCACGGGGTTCAGTGATAGCAAGTTTCAATATGCAAATGGTAGCAAGTTTCGAGCCACGGGTGGTGGCCCGGGAGTAGAAACAGGGAAAAAGACACGGCCAAGAGGGATGACCACGGGCAGAAGGAAGGAATTCTACTGTAAAGAAGGACAGGAAAATACTCAGGGGAAAATATCCCCTTCCACAAGATCAATGTCTCTCCCAGACTCGAGGTCCCCTACCTGCACAGCTAGGAAGGAGGGTCTCTGTATGTTCAGATATGGCCGCACGGATTTAGGATTGATGCCCGTGTTCTGACTGCAATTTTACTCTCCGACGTTTTTCTCTGTGATATGGAACTAATTAAGTCTAATGTCTTTGCCGTTGGTGGGCAAGATTATGGTCTTAGCCATATCCCTTCACACCTTGTGGGACTTCTGCATTAAATATATTTTTGCCCGAAAATATTGATATGTGTTCTCCTACGATGGGGGTGTTCAGCCTACATTTTTCAATGTAGGATTAATTTGAAAATGATTTTGTGTCCTTTTTAAGATGGTTATATGTTACAACACAAGCCAGCCCAGCCTCTCTCTCTGCAGACAGACTGCTGTTGTCCATACTCACATTTCTGGGACATGCACAGCGTGACAAGCTGTGCTAGGTCAGACCTGTGAATGCTGGCGATTTCATGTGCCTCTAATTAGTTAAGATCTAGTGAACACATTTACACGGCGGTTTCTAATTGATACCCACATTTGAGCGTGTGTTATGCCACCCCTAGGAGGTAGAGAACAGTGCAGCAGACTTTGGTAAATCCTTTTTGTTGTTGTTGTTATTATTTTGCATCTTTTCAGCTCACATTCTATGCATGGTAATACCCTTCAATAATGCAAAATAGCACAATACCTATTCTTCAACAGTGTTTCTGGCAGACCGTAACAACCATCATCGTTAGTACCGAACTCGGGAAGAATTACCCTTTCAACATTTTACAAGGTCACGGAGTGACTCCCGATATCCATTTTTCTTCATTTGTCATGAACATGCCGACTGTTGTATATTACCAGACCCTTGAAATTTTCCTATTAAAATGCATATTAGAATATTTAATATTCAAAGTACAATGGAGTAAAAAAAAAAACTTTTCTCTGATTCTGGAAAATGTACAAGTGGGATTAGGTATTCAGTGCTAATATAAGAAAGAAATTCCATTGAGTCTAGGCAAAGAAGTCTAGGCAGGGAAGAGAGGGTTGGCAGAGAAACACGCAGGGGGCCCGGAATGGGATGTGAAAAGCAGACAAGAAGGTCGACCACAAGAGGAGGTTAGAATAAGTAGGCTACAGTTAACTGAGACCAGAAACCAGAAGTCCTTTTCATCAAGGCTGCCGTAGGCATTCAGACCTGTCCCACTGGGTCCTGATGGAAAAACGTCTCTGTTTTCTCTTGTTCTGTTTGTCTGTCTGTTTTTTAAGGAATTCTTTAGGGAGAAAAATGCAACATTTACTGAACAATGTAAGAAAAAAAAAAAACCTGAAATTAAGGAAGAAAGGCAGTATGTTTCTGGATGAGACTATTCAATATAGTCAATGTTTTTTTTAAAACATTTTTTTTTAAGCAAATCCAGGTTTGACATGAAGTTAATGAAAACGACAATGGAATTTGTTATGTGGCTGGTCACAGAATTTTTCTTGTGATCATCTGGAAGAATCAATGGACAAGAACAGTCATGACAATTTGCTTAAGTGGAGCCATGAGGGGACACAGAGAGAGAGAGTGAATTATCACAACCACAAATCTGCAATTATTCAAGCCACGTGATATCAGAACAAACATATAGAGACTGAGGAGTAAAACGAAAGAGACACGTGGAGAGGCGTATAAAAAGGCACACGTGCATGAAATCATCTCGCGTAAGGTAATGAATATTTGGGCCAACTCTTTTTAGGAGAAGAATAAAATCCACTTCCCAGCTAATTAAACCCCAGAATCAAATAGACTTCCTAGAACCAACACTTCTCCTTGAAGAAAGAATATCACACTCATCTTGACAATCAAAGCAAGAGAAACATGTTTCTTTCTTTCTTTCTTTTTTTTTTTTTGAAGATTTTATTTATTTATTCAAGAAAGAGAGAAGGCATGAGCAGGGGGAGGGACAGAGGGACAGAGGAAGAAGCAGACTCCCTGCTGGGCAGGGACCCTGATGGGGAACTCGATCCTACAACCCTGGGATCACGACCTGAGCCAAAGGCAGTCACTGAACCCACAGAGCCACCCAGGCGCCCCCGGAGGTAGACATTTTGAAATAAATAATTTCCAATAAGTTCGTTGTCTTGTCGAAGGGCTTTTCGTACGTGCACGTCCCGTCATCGAGATCCTTCGCCAGCGTGCACGTACAACGTATTTTCCATAAAATACTCGTTTTCATGATTGTTAGCATTGCCCTCAAAAGCAACTCAGAAGGAAATTAAAGATTTCATTCAACTTCTAGAAATGTTCTTTCTAATGTGGGTATGTGCTGGAACAAATACGTGGTGATTATTCTTAACATCCATCGGAATTGTTTCCTACTGTATCACTTCCCAGTTGTTGGGTAGATTCAAGCAAGGCTATGTACCCTTGCGTCTCTGGAAAGCATGGTGGTGAAAACGGATTTACCTGCTATTTCACCAAAGGCTTCCATCTGCCAGGGACACACTGGAAAATCCATTATGCTCTAAGTTACCTGGGACAATAGCTGTTACAGAAAGAAATCTCTCTGTACCCCCTACCACCGCTCCCTTAGAAACTAAAATAGAGCTTTGATGGCTCCTACCTGACCTATATCGTGGAGCATTGTCATGACCTAATTTCCTGAAGTTGTGGGCTTTGAAGCACTATGTGGGGTGTCCCAATCCCTCCTCATAAACTCTGGACAAAAGCACATTTCCACTGTGGATTCACTCAAGTTTCCACGAAGGTCTGAACACCTGTAAGGACTTTCCACCATGAACTTGGGATGGTCTGTCATGCTTCAAGGAAGGCTTCTTAGTTTCTCGTCCCAAGAGTCCTATAACCATTTCCTGTCAAAATACTATGACGTTATGAAGCTATAGAGCCCAAGAGGCATAGCATCCGATTGGCTGGAGGTAGAATTTTCTCTGTCACGTGCTTTAATTCAATTTGTTAATACTGTATGGTACCCATTTCTCAGAATCATGATGTATCTAAATCTGGTCGGAAGTATCAACATCATCAAGAGGGCACCAGCAGATGTGGCCCGACACCAGCTTAGAGGATGCCCAGGCTGACCTCCTGAGGTCACACATGAGATGTCCACATTGTTCCTTCTAGTACTTTGCTTTAAGGAGACCCCTGGCCCCTTCCTTCGTTTCAGCCTAGAGATGGGAGGGTTCTAAACACCTGCCTACAACTCATACTTCTTCTCCTTCTTCTCCTTCTCCTTCTCCCTCTTCTCCTTCTCTTTCTCCTTCTTCTCCTTCTCCTTCTTCTCCTTCTTCTCCTTCTTCTTCTTCTCCTTCTTCTTCTCCTTCTCCTTATTCTCCTTCTTCTCCTCCTTCTCCTCCTCCTCCTCCTCCTTCTTCTTTTTTTATGCCATATGTATTTTATTATTTTTCTCATTTTACTGAATTTTCTAAAGGTTCAAGAATTTCTCCAAGGCCTTGCAGCTCTTTTTTTTTTAATTTACTTTTTCATTTTCTACTGTGTTATGTTAGTCACCATATAATAATACATCATTACTTTTCTTTTTTACATCATTAGTTTTTGATGTAGTGTTCCCTGATTCCTTGTTTGTGTATAACACCCAGAGCCCCATGAAATCTGTGCCCTCCTTAGTACCCATCACCGGGCTTACCATCTCCCTGCTCCCCTCCCTACTAAAACCCTCAGGTTGTTTCTCAGAGTCCATAGTCTCTCATGGTTCATGTCCCCCTCCAATTTCCCCCAACTCCCTTCTCTCCGTCTCCCAATGTCCTCTGAGTTATTCCTTATGCTCCACAAATAAGTGAAACCATATGATAATGGACTCTCTCTGCTTGACTTATTTCACTCAGCATAATCTCCTCCAGTCCCATCCATGTTGCTACAAAAGTTGGGTATTCATCCTTTCTCATGGAGGCATCATACTCCATAGTGTGTATGGACCACATCTTCCTTATCCATTCGTCCGTTGAAGGGCATCTTGGTTCTTTCCACAGTTTGGCTGTTGTGGACGTTGCTGCTTGTCAGAGTGCCAGCCCTGGCATCCAAACATCTGGCATGTGTGTGTGTCTCGGAGGTTCTACACAATTCATATATTCACTCCCCTCACCAGGTCCCCTCTCCCTTTTCCTCACTTACCACACACAGTCACTGTTGATTCTAATATCCAAATAGGTGTGTGTGTGTGTGTGCATATGTTTCTCTGTGTGTTCCTTTCACTCTCTCTATACATATATATATATATATATATTTTTCCATTTTCTGAATTTCTACTGCAGCCAGTCAGCTTCAGACCAGTGTCTCCTACCTGGACTATTGCAGTAGACCCTTCAGTGGGTCTCTCAAATTTCCTCGTGCCTGTCTCCTATGCGTTCTCCTTAAGGAAGTCTGAGTGTGCTGCTACCCTGGTTAAAATCCTTCGAAAATGGCTTTCATTTTTAACATTAGGATAGAGTCTAAAAGGTTTCAAATGACCTACATAGACCCCATTTGATCAAGCTTGCCTCATCCCTGTCCCTCGAAACATGGCACTGAAATGATAAAATGTTCCTGGGGAGACAACAAAGCTTTTAAATAGGGTCAACTTTAAATGTTCTTCAGGATTTAAGCAGAGCTTCTGGTGTCCTTTTCATAGCTGAAATTTTCACGTCCAGGTGGTCTCTGCTCAGACAAGTGTGGGGTGGCCAGCGGCCAATTTCTCAACACAAGACAGTCTGATCACAAGTTCAGATGACAAGACTTTGGCAGAAGACAACGTGAACAGGTTAGCATTTTAGATACTCAAAAGAGTCCTCATGGAATGAAAGATGTCCTCTAACCCACCTGGTTGCCCTTCTAGTCACGTCTTTCCAAAATCCCTGTTGTGACCACAGGGGACAATGATTGCTTTTCATCAGTTAAAATACCCATATAGGGGATGAAGAAAAGAACAGAAAAGTTTATACAGGTTATTAAAAAATAACACTGGCCGCTGCGTTAGTTTCCTAAAGCTGCTGTAAGAAAGCATCACACATGAGTGTCCCAGACATTGATCGTTTGACTGTCCTGGAGGCTGGGAGCCTGAGACCCAGGTGGGTCTGAGGCAGGTTCCTCCTGAGGCTTCTGTCCTCGGCTTGTAGATGCCATGTTCTCCCTGGTCCTCATGTGGCCCTCGCTCTGTGCATGTCTGCGTCCTCATCTCTTCTCAAAAGGACCCTATTGGATCGAGGTCCATGCTAACAACTTCATTTTATCTCAACACCCTCTTTAAAGAATCCATATCCAAATACAGTCCCATTCCAAGGTCCTGGGGGCTAGGGCTTCAACATATGAATTTGGGGTGGGGGATACAGTTCAAGCCCTAACAATAACTTTCACTAAAAGTGTAATTCCCTCTCCCTTCCTCTATATAGCCTGTCACTTGATGTTCTTAGAGTGTTTTGATAAATGACTTTGGCCACATATTGATCTTTTGATGCATATGGCAGGCTTGGAGAAATAATTGATTGGCCTGAATTCCTATGAATGTGTGGTAATGACTAATGCTGGCATCCAAGTGTTCTGAAAATATTCAATCAGGTTGGACACATGTGTCTGTGAGGGTCGTATAGGATGTCAGTGACCATCAGTGAGACGGGCTCACCGTTTTCTCTCCGAGGTTCACTTTTGTAGAATATTGAGTGGGAAAAGATCTCAAGACTTTGGACATGGGGAAAACTCATTTTCCAAAACATTATGATAAAACCAGGGGTGGGGGGAACCTAACCATGTCTCAGAAGCAACATTTGGAGGAAGGGTCAGAAAAGATATCTTCGCCTTTCGGGATCTGTACTTTCTGTGCCCAATTTAGTAGCTACCGTGGTGCATTGGAAAGACAATTAGCATGTAGAGTCACAAAATCAAAATTAAAATCAGAGCCATGTTTTTTCCAATGATATGACTTTGGGGAAAGTGCTTACCTGTTCGCTGTGATTAGAAAATGAGCTAAATATAGATTTCAATGTCCTCTAGCCCTTAGAAAAGGCCAGACACCTCCCTCTGCCAACAGCTTGGCAGGGAAATGCCAGTTTTAGGAAACATAAAGCCACACGACCACCACCTACGAATTTTTACAGGTAACATTTGGAGAAATCAAAATGGCAGCTCGGTTACTGGTCTTATAGGTGAGTTTGTATTTTTTTTATGATTTTACTTATTTATTTGAGAGAGAGAGACAGACAGAGTGAGAGAGCATGAGAGGGGAGGTCAGAGGGAGAAGCAGACTCCCCATAGAGCTGGGAGCCCAATGTGGGACTCGATCCCAGGACTCCGGGATCATGACCTGAGCCCAAAGGCAGTCACTTAACCAACTGAGCCACCCAGGTGCCTTAGGTGAGTTAGTTTAATTCGGGTTAACTCATATCCATAAGTCAGCTTAGGACTAAGTTTTTGGTTGATGAGAAGCATGATTACATGGGTATTTCCAGCAGGATATCTTGATATTTTAAAAAGTAACTACTGAGGGGCACCTGGGTGGCTTAATTGGTTAAGTGTCTGCCTTCGGCTCAGGTCTTGATCTCAGGGTCCTGGGATCGAGCCCCACATCAGGTTCCCTGCTCAGTGGGAAGCCTGTTTCTCCTTCTGCCTCTCCCACTAGTTGTGTTCCCTCTCTCAAATAAATAAAATCTTTGGGGAAAAAAAAATAAGTACTGAAATTTTTGTAAACCTTTTTTTTTGAAAGTTTATGTCCTCTACCTGTACCATGTGTTTATTCTCATTTTCGTCCCCATCATAATGCTCAATTTGTTGAATCACAATTGGTTGCCATGGAGATAGGGATGTCACAAACAGGATTATGACTTCAAATACGGAATAAACAGCAGGTGCACTGAACTCTTAACAAAATCCTGTTATTAGGCAAATAACCCTCAAATAATTGAGTGTAACCCCAAATGCCTAATTTTCTTTTGTGGGGATTTTTCTCCCCCCCCGCCCTTTGTTATAGAAAAATGCATCACCGTCTGCTGAATGCAATTGTACAAGGCAAATATCGCAGAACTCAAAAAAGGATTTGAGAGTAAAATACCCTGGTGTGCAACATATAAAAAAATCATGACTGATACGATGCTAAGACAATTTTAGGAAATGCAATGATCTGTTCAAATTTAACCGGAGACGCTTTTCTAAATCAGAAGAGTAATTGCAAACATGCTGAATGACGGCCACATTACAGACACAAAAATAGGGAACTCCCATCAGTTGTTACATACACCTAACGGGCGTCTGAGATGGCAAAAGTTGCCGCTCGCCCACACATGGTACCTCAGCACTGACCTTAAGCAAAGACAGAAATATGGGATGGTTTCTAGGACACCATGAAAGGCTTCTTGGACCGGAAGTACCGTTCTAACGAATGTAGAACGGCAGCTAAATTTGCCATGTGAGTCCATCTTTATAATAAAAAGGAAAAGAGCATTGAGATACAGGGCTGGCTATTGTTATGTACGTTCACTGAGTTCTTACTGTAAGGTCGAAGACATGCGCACCATCTTGCCATCTCCACTATTGTGTGCTCATGAGGTGTAGAGGTTAGGGATGGCAGATGCCTGTGGTGCACAAATTTTGGAGCCAGTATTTCAGTCACACTCAACAATTCTACTGTCCAACTCAAGTGGCCAGAACTCGAGGCTCCACATCTTTGTTAAAACACAGTTAACTGAAGCCAAAATTAACACTCTGTAGGACCTCGAGTCCTAGGATATATCATGGTTTGGTCTTGGTCTTGGAGACTCTTGCTCCTGGTCCTCAGTAAACTGATTTTGACTCTCATCTCCTTAGACATGATGCCATCTGGCCCAATCCTATTGGATTTTTCCCATACTGGTGCAGTCCTGTCTTTAAGTTTTCCTCTTCCTTTTCCCTTATATGCAGTGCTAAAGGTCTCTCGTCCATGAAACGACAGCTGAGGATGAACTACTAAAGGCACAGTGAGAAGGACTGACAATTATGGTTTAATAAATTTAGATATCATGGTGCTTTTTTAACACCCTTGTTGATACCCTACAATTGACCTATTATGCGTGCATTTCCATGACTTTAAATATATTATAGAGTTGTGAAGTCATCCCTGCACCCTGCCCCATGTCATTTGGAAAGTTTCCATCACCACAGAAAGAAAACTCATGCTTATGAGCCATCATTCCTCATTCTTTCCCTCTCATCTTGTCCCCAGGGCTAGACAACCACCCAACTATTTTGTGTCTCTATAGGTTCTCCTTTTCCAGGCATTTCGTATACATGCTGATATTTTAGTTTTAGATAGTGATAAAATATGGATAATGTAAAATGTACCAACTTTACCGTTTTAAGTGTATGGCTTGGTGGCGTTAAGTGCACTCATGGTGTTGGACACCCATTTCCTCCACCCAACCACAGAACTATTGTCATCTTGTAAAACTAACACTCTGTACCTACCAGATAAGAGCTCCCTATTCCCCTTACAATATGTTTTCTTTAATGACTTTCTTTTTCCTCAAAATTCACCCAACTTGTGATGTATATCCACTCTTCATTCCTTTTCATGACTACATAATACTTCATTGTACGTATAGACAGACCACTTTGGTCTGTATTCACACTTTGTTGATGGGCATTTGGATTGTTTCTACCTTTTGGCCATGGTGAACGATGGTTGTTACTCACCAGAAGGTGTCATGTGGATGAATGTTTCCTGTTTCTTCTGGGTAGACACCCAGCAGTGGAATTGTTGAGCCACACAGTAATTCTAGGTTTCACATTTTGAACACCTGCCAGCCTGTTTCATCAAAGCAGCTGTGCCATTTTATGTCGCCAAGCAATATATGAGAGTCTCAGTGTCTTCTCATCCAGACCCACACTTGTTTTTCCCTGTGGTTTCTATTTCAGCCACCTCAGAGGATGCCACATGGTATTTTGGTTTTGATTTGCATCTCTCTGATGGCCGATGATATTGAGCATCTTTTCATGTAAGTCTTGGCCACCCACGCATCTTTTTTTGGGAGCAATTTCCATTTGCATTTTTAATTTGATTATTTATTCTTTTGTTATTGAGTTATTCACCTATCCTGAATAAAGTCCCTTATTGGATACCTGGCTTTGGATTCTTTTCTCTCAGTCTGAAAGTTGTGCTCTCGTTTTCTTGATGGTGTCTCTTGAAGAGCAGATATTTTTAATTTTGATGAGGTCCAGCTTTCTCTGTCTTCTTTTGTCATTGTGCTTTTTGCTTCGTTGCTGAGAAAGCACTGCCTAATTCAAAGTGATGAAGAAAGACTCATGTTTTCTTCTAGTTTTATAATAATGCAGCTCTTCCATTTAGGCTGATGACCCTTTTTGAGTTGGGTGTGGATGGTACAGAATAAAGATCCAGCTTCCTTGTTCATATGTTCACATCCAAGGCAGGAACCACGTGTGTCTTGTATGAGAAACGTACCCCATTGTCAATTAAATAGTAATATGAAATACATAGCTTGGAATACACCAATACTTTATAGCCATAGAGTCCATGGTTTCAGATCCCAAGCCCAGATGCCATGTTTTAATTATAACTGAAAGTCAAGATGAAGATAGCATGAGATAGAAGAACTCAACCTCTTATCTGTGTATCTGTCTACTTACCATGCTCTATGAGCTAAAATTTGTTTTTTTTTTATTAAACCTTTTCCATCCATGGAGAGGGCGTATCTTAAAATAACAAACTCCCAAGGATGCTGATAGAAGTGGACTAATCAAAACTACTAAAAGTCTTGGTTTGAATGGAAACCAAAGAAGAGCGAGGTTCTTCAAACAACAGGGAACATATGCTAATGTAATAATAATGGATTGTAACATGGATCCTAACATGAATTCTTACCCTAGCCACACGTGGAACTCTAACATGGTTTAGACGGCACCAACAAGAAGACACCAGGAAGCTACATACGCCAGTTCGGAGATTATAAATGATGGAAAATGAATGTCTACTTCAGAAAATCAATGCCTAGATGGGTCAGACAGAAAACGCATGCCCATGAATCTCACACCACCAGACCCCTCTGCTAGGCTGTAGATCACTAGACTACACGCATACATTTTATAGTAAACTGCTGATGCATTATCTGCCCTTATCTACCCAAGTGGAATTTTCACTAAGTGGCATTACTGCCCATAGCCTATGAATAGAACTACAATTATGACAATTATGATCTTGATTTGAAAAAACAAAAACAGAAAGAGAATCACTGTCCTTAAGGAAGGGAAGTGGTCATTAAACATTGTCACTACTCCATCTTTCGGATGAGAACACGTGCATTATTCCAGCCTTCTGACCTGGTGAGAATGCTGGATTCAACAACACTCTGGAAGGTCCTTCTCCATTGCACACACGCTGCTGCGTAATCATATCACGGAAGGTGCTACCCCCATTACATGCACACACCCCTCAGAAATGTCTGAATCTCAATTTTGCTCAACCAGAATGTGCTTGGCTAAATGCCACAAATCCCCCCCCCCAAATGTAGGCACGACTAGTGGAGCTACTGTTTCGAACCATTGAAATACGTAGTAAGATATCGTGGATTGGCTGCCAATAACCAATGCTATTTGGTTGCTGAGAAAAGTGAACTAATCAGAACTGAACCAGCTGACTGGGTCATCAAGGGTGTGTCTGAGAATGACCACAGTTGGCACGAGAATTTTTTTTTTTTTTTAAGATTTTATCCATTAGAGAGGGAAAGAGAAAGCATGAGCAGGAGGAGGGGCAGAGGGAGAAGCAAGCTCCTGGCTGAGCAGGGAACCGGTTATGAGACTTGATCCCAGGACGCTGAGATCATGACCTGAGCTGAAGGCAGACGCTTAACCCACTGAGCCACCCAGGTGCCCTTAGAATAAACATTTTAAACCATCTCCATTTTCCTGCTCCTTTCCACTCTTCTGTACAACGTTTTCCTGGACAGCTCTATTTCTTGCATTTTTCTGTGCATCTTGATTCAAAATGTGATGACCTAATCCTTAGAACTGATGACATTATCCTCAGACATGTCACACTGTGAACCGAAATGACTCTCCTGGAGAGAATGAAAGATGCATGTATAAAAATACAGCTCTGCACGCTGTCAGTCATAAAGCCATGTAGTAAAGAGATGCTGAATGCCACACCCAGGGAAATCTACAGGACATTTCCCCAACTTGACTTTTTTTTTTTTTTTTCTCTTATAAACTAGCATGCCTCCTAGTCTGGAAATGCTCATTTCAAAGAGGGTTTTCTTTGTTCTGTTATTACCAATGATGGGAGGGATTTCATCATGGGTATCCTACAACTCACTGTTACTTGTTTTCAAAGGAACATTTCAGCTCCCTACCTGACCACATAGCTTCTGTTTATTGTCCTACTGTTGGTTATTCAGAAAGAAGACCTTCAACTTGGACAAGTAAGGGTGAACAAATAGTCTTACTATTATTTTTATTTTTTCTATTTCTTCCCAAAGATGTGTTACACAGACTGTCTACACCAGGCTTCTCTGCAGTTTCTGAAATTCTATGGCCCTGTTTAATACATGGTATGCAGGAATGGGTGTTTCAACTTAAAGAATTCATAACACTGTATTGCAAATATGCATTCGCTCTTTTCATAAAAACCACTTATGCTTTCTACTCTTCTTCCTATAAGAAACAGCATAGCAAAATTTTTAAAAACATATTATTTATTTATTTGACAGAGAGATCACAAGTAGGCAGAGAGGCAGGCAGAGAGAGAGGAGGAAGCAGGCTCCCTGCTGAGCAGAGAGCCCAATGCGGGGCTTGATCCCAGGACCCTGAGATCATGACCTGAGCCGAAGGCAGAGGCTGTAACCCACTGAGGCATCCAGGTGCCCAACATAGGAAAATCTTGAGAAAAGGGGAACAAGGCAGAAACCAGGATTTACCTATTTATTTATTTATCTATGCATTTATTTATTTCTCTTTGTCCTTCCTTCCTTCCTTCCTCCATACCTCCCTCCCTCTGTTTCTCTTTCTTTCTTTCTTTTCTTCCTTCATTCCTTCTTCCTTTCCTTTCCTTTCCTTCTTTCTTATAGGCTCCATGCCCAGCGTGGAGCTAAACTCAGGGCTTGAAGTCACAACCCTGAGACCAAGACCTGAGCTGACTCTGGTCAGCTGAGCCACCGACTGAGCCACCCAGGTGCCCCCAAAACTAGAATCTTAACAGTGGCTACTTTTCAGGGTTCATGGGTGGCTCAGTTGGTGAAGCATCTGACTTTGGCTCAGGTCATGATTCTGGGGTCCTGGGATCCAGTCTTGCATCGGGTTCCCTGCTCAGTGGGGAGTCTGCTTCTCCCTCTTCCTCTGCTTCTCCACCGTCCTCCCTGGTGCTCTCTTTCTCTCTCCCTCTCTCCAAGAAATAAATATATAAATCTTAAACACACACACACACACACACACACACACACACACACACTCATACACAACACAAAAGTGGCTAGTTTTCAAGAGTCGCCCATGCTGAGATTCCCTACCTGGGAATTACTGACATTTGGGGCCAGCAAAATGGTGGAAAAAAATCAAGACTGGTTGGGAAGCTTACAATGAAACATAAAATATACATATACGGAGAATACATAATGACTATTATTATTGGCATAGCTGTATCAAAATTCTCCCTTCTGATAGAAAACTTTTCCTATTGTAATGGTTTAGCAAAAGTTCTGATTTGCACACACTGTACATTTGACTCAAAAAGGTGTACTCTGTTGACTTCACAGTTTTGAGACTTGCAGGAGGCATACTGGGAAGGAATGTTTGATTCAACTTCTTCAGCAGAAAAACTCTAATTTCCACTTTCTCAAGGAAAACTGACTGGATTTTTTTTAAAGGATTTATTTATTTGAGAGAGAGAGAGAATGAGCAGGGGTAAGGGGCAGAAGGAAAGGGAGAAGCAGGATCCCTGATGAGCAGGGAGCCCAATGCAGGACTCAATGCCAGGACCCGGAGATCATGACCTGAGCCGAAGACAGGTGCTCAGCTGACAGAACCCCCCAGGCACACCCCCCAGCTGGCTATATTTTATAAAGTTCAGCAAAGAATTAAGGGACCTACTGGTCAGCATGCAGCCATGTGGAAGATTCTGGAAACCCTTTGCTGTTTCTTGTTCCTCTCCCAGTATTGCACTGGGAGTGGATTTAGCAAGATTGTCATTTAACAAGATTTGCCATGGTGAGCTCTTCCTCAACACCACCTCTGATGCAAAAAACGTGTGGCATCCCTGCACCAGTGTTCTCATTTTCTCACAGCATCTGGGTGCTCCAACAATGCAGTGATTAAAGGAGCGAGACTGATACAAAGTGAAGGTCAAGCAAATCTTTATTTCAAGCTAGCACCGAGAATCAAACCGACCGGCCAGGGCTGTCTCTTATGGAGAGAGCAACCACCCCCAGCCTCACAGACTAGCTTTTATAGAGCAAAAGCCATGTGGTTGAGCCTGGCCAATGAGACTGTAACACACAGAGAAAGTTGCATAGTCATGCTAGGTCACATGCAGGTGGCCAAATGAATTACAATTTACCCTACAGTAGCTGTTTGAACTAGTGTATCACTGTGGTCAGAATTGATGCCCTAGTTTGGCGCCAAAAAGGCGGGGTTTACATTCTTTGGGGGTTAGGGAGAAAATATGTGTGCTTTACTGATTGGATGTCTCCACCTGGCCTGATTCATCCTTGCATTCTGGGCTCTGTTATCTCCACCTGACCCGACCCGTCCTTGTATTTGGGCTCTGTTATCAGGAACTGGTTGACCATATTTTACTGGTTTCCCAGACTTGCTTTTAAGTAAGTTCCCCTGGTGGGGGTGGGGGGCAGGGTCAGTTTAAGTTTTACTGCATAAACAACAAAATGGCTCTTTAACCAAGATGGAGTCGCTCTGGCTAAGTAGGCCCCTACAGGACGGCCAGGCCCCGGTCAATGACAAATTCGGGGGTTCCCACATCTTCCCTCTCAGGTTGGAAAACTTGCCTGGACAGCTCACAGAATGGAGGAAGAGAGTGTAGGTGCTGTAAACCGGTTCGCCATGAAGGACGCAACTCGGGAACAGCCCCACGGGTGAGGTAGGGACAGCGAGGCATGTGTGTGGGGGCAGAGAGTTTCATGCCCTCTCCGGGTGCCATGCTTGCGGTCCTTCAAGGCGTTCCCCATCTTGGAAGGTCTTGGAGTCTCATTGTGGAACAGTTGTTACAGAGCTCAGCCTGCAGCGTCCCTCCTCTCTCCAGAGGTCAGGGTGGGGCTGAAAGACTAATCACGTGGTGTTTCTGGTGACCCACCTCCATCCTGGAGCCCCTAAGGGGTCCCACCTGAGGGCACCTCATTAGCATAAACTCTCCTGTGGTCTGGAGGGTCTCCTTATAAAGAACAAAAGACAGGTCTAACCCTGGGGAAATCGGAGAGCTTCAGGGGCTCTGTGCTAACAGGCAAAGAGCAAATATATATATATATATATATATATATATATATATTTTTTTTTTTTTTTTTAATTACACTGCAGTGACAGAAACAAGAGCCCAACACAGTCACCATTTGTGGACCCAGCCTCAAGAAACCACCAGAAGAGGAAGAACATCTCCATCTGTTAATGCCTGTTCCTCCTACCAAGCTAGAGGAAGCCTGAAACTCCTGGTGTGTTAGTCCTAACACCCCCAACCCATGGCTTCTCCGCCTCCCGTGGGCATCGTCCTATAAATTTATCATCAGGCTCCTTTTGAATAACAATGAATGCTAGCCTTTGGAAGAGGACTGGAGTTCTTTGGACAATTATATCCAGGCTCGCAGGCTTTAATTACAGAACACACTGAATCATTTAGCTCTGCCTTCTCCCACCCTCTCTTCCTTATCACAGTGGCGGGTTGCAAAGAATTATGATAATACTCCTCCTTGGGCGCATTATTATTACAACATACCATAGAACGGAGATATGTTTTTCATGTAAAATTACAGAACTACAGACAAACTAACCAACCAGCCCCCACCCCCCAGGATTCTGTAGAAACCCTGTTCCAATGGAAACTGTGTGTAGGTGAACTTCTTGAAGACACGGGCATGCCTTGCGTTTACTACACTTTGCAGATACTGGGTTTTGCACAAACTGACGTTTCATGGCAACCCTATGTCAAGCAAGCTTTCTGGCCTCATTTTTCCCCAACAGCATTTGGTCACTTGGTGCCTCTGGGTTGCATTTCGAGGACGGTGACAGTATATCAAGCTTTTCCCCTCGTTCTATTTGCTATGGTGATCTGTGATCCGTAATGGTCACGCACAGTAAGTCCAGGCGATGGTTAGCTTGGCAAAAAAGTATTTTTCCATTACGGTTCATGCATTTTCTTAGATAGGATGCTCTTGCCTACTTAAGGGACTACAGTCTGGTGTCAACATTACTGTTATGTGTGCCGGGACACCCAACGCTTCATCCGACTTGCTTTATTTCAGTGGTCTGGAACCGAACGGGCCACATCTCAGAGACATGCCTGAACGGTACATACTGAATTTGCATGGCTTCCGAGGGCTCTGTCTACTCCAATAACTGTAATCAATCCTCAGATTTTCTTTCCATTTACAAAGCTCTAGGGAAATAAATGTAGAGGAAGCACTTTTTTTTCCCAGGGATCATTATCTTATCCTCATCCAAATGTATCTAAGTGTCAGCAACTTTATTTCTTGAAGCTGGTTTTAACTATTTGTTGCCCGTTTTCCTCAAGAAAAGAAAATATGCAATGGTCCCACTTCTGGGTATATATCCGGGAGGACTCAAAGCAGGATCTCAGAGAGATGCTAGTGCTCCCAAGTTCATTCCAGTACTATTCACACCAAGAGGGGGACCAACCTAATTATCCACCGATGGATGGATGGATGGATGGATGGATAAATAAAATTAGCTTATATGGAAAACAGTATTATTCATCCTTACAAGAAAGAAAATCCTGTCATCTGCTACAACATGGGTGAACCTTGAGGACATGATGCTCAACGACATAAGCCAGTCATAGAAGGACTAATATGGGATGGTTCTGTTCAGTGGCCAAGCTCAGACAAACAGAATGTAGAATGGTGGTTATGACAGGGTTTGGAGGAGCATAATGTTCAATGGCTATGGATTTTAAGTTTTGCAAGATGAAAAATTTCCAGAGGCAGCCGGAATTCTCATGCATTGCCAATGGGAATGCAAAATGGTGCAGCCATTTTGGAAGAGAGTTTGGTGGTTTCTTGTTAACTAAACGTACTCAGCGTACAATCCAACCATTGTGCTCTTTGGTATTTATGGAAAGGAAATGTAGGTCCACACAAAAATCCACACACGGATGTTTGTAGCAGGTTTACTCCTAACTGACAAAATGTGGAAGCAGCCAAGATACCGTTCAGTAGGGGAATGGGTAAACCAGAGTCCAAGCACACAATGAAATATGATTGAGTGTGTACAACAACTGAGCTATCAAGCCATGAAAAGACATGGAGGAAATTTCAATGCACATGACTAAATGAGAAAAGCTAATCTGGAAAGATTACATACTGCATGATTCCAACTCAGGGACGTTCTGGAAAAGGCAAAACTATGAAGACAGTAATGAGATTAATGGTTGCCAGGGGATGGGAAGGAGGGTGGGATGAGCAGGCAGAGTACAGAGGGTTTTTAGGGCAATGAAACTCTTCTGTATGAAATTATCATGGTGGATACATGTCATTACACATTCGTCCAAATCCGTAGAATATACACGGCCAAGACGAAGCCCTAATGTAAACTATGGACTCTGGCGAATCATGATTGTCAAGGTTTATCCCTGACAAAAATGTGTTCCTTCCTGGCAGGGGTTCTGGTAATGAGGGGAGCACTGTGCTTGTGAGGGGTAGGGAGATACACGGGATGTCTCTGCACCTTCCTCTCCCTTTTACTGGAAACCTAAAACTGCACTTAAAAATTGAGTCTTAAAAATAAATACATATTTAGCAGCTTCACTATTTAGCAAAAAAGAATGGTCCAGAGATCTGTGGCACAGCAGTGTGAATATACTTAACACTACTGAACTATGCACTCAAAAATGGTTTCGATGGTAGATTTATGTCTTGTGTTTTGCCACAAATAAAAAGAAGGAATTAATAGGAATACATCGAATTGCTGTGTCAATTTAGAAGAAAAAAAAAAAGAATAGCCATTATCTGTCATGCAGCTATATCAAAAAGGAAATACTTTTCATATACCCTCTTAAATTCTTGTTTGAGGGTCTGTGAATTAAACGAAGAAAAGAGAGATTATCAAGAGAAAAGACACATTTTTACATGCGGGAGTTCACACACAAAAAATGTGACTTAAGGAGGCAGTTAGAATTTGGGGCTTAGGTACCACCTTAATAGGGGAAGGTGGAGGGGGAGATTGGCTCATAAGGGAAAACAAATGACTCTTAGGGAAGATGAACTGGCCTTTAGAACAGATGGGAGGTAAGGCAGTGTAGTGACAATGTCTCTTTCCATGTCATGCTGACTTCTAGTCTCCAATGATGAGTCCATATTCTGTGGTTGTCCTTAGGGAGTGGATTTATGAAGTTGTTTTGAGTTCTTTTTGGAGGTTCTGTGTTTAGGCAAGTAAGGGAGTTCTGGGAGACTGGAGAAGCTCATTGTCAAATGCCTTCAACTCAAATTTTTTTTTTTTTTTTTTTATGTCACAGTGGCGTATCTGGACCTTTTCACTTACATAGACTCCCTAGTGAGAATCAAAAGTCTCTGGCTCAGCAATTAAACCTTTGCATTTACTGGTGGCCTCTGTCCCAGTGTGACTTCATCTTAGCCACGATGTGAAAACACTGTGCCTCTTTTATGGAAAGGCATTCAGGGGGAAATGGACAAGCAAAGCCACGGTCACGGATTTGGACAGAGCTGTCAGATCAGGGATAGTGAGCAGCATCCAGATGGAGGCTAAGGGAAAGGATTTTAAGCAGAGGGAAGGCTTGCATGCCAAAGTGGGACTACTTCTACAAATTGTTGGCATCTGGCTGAGTCCCTGGATATATGTAGAGATGATGCTGAATGTGCAATGATTTATGGAATTTGGATTTCCAACGCAGAAGCCCAGAAGTCATCTGAGTATTATCAAGTTGATGTGAGTCTATTTGAATGTTGGAACGGTCAGGCTAATGTGCCTTCTCCTGCAGCCTCATTTCTCTGCTAGTACCTCCAAATTTGGTACATGTGTTTCCCATCCCTCACAACCCCTTCGAGATTTTCCCACATTGCAGACACTCCTCCTTTGGTTCCTGTAACTCTTGTCAGTCTATGGACAGTGGTGGAATGTCTGGTTCCCTTTGAGGAAAATAAACAAACAAACACACAAAAATGGACTGAGAGATGAATGAGGTGGTTTGATTCAGGCCATTGCAATAGAGGGAATGTTCATTAGTGAGAAGAGCCAGAAGACAAGGATTGGAGGCAAATAGACAAGGAATCATCCTTGTCATCTACTAGTGCTAATGAAGGAGGGAGGTAGGTCTTCTCTGGGGACATTCGAGAAGATGGTGATGCCTATTTTCTGAGAGCTCAGGTGCTCTGCCGAGAAAAGCACCAGTCACTGGGGGAGAAGCCCGTGCTGTTCACACAGCTTCACAAACTCTTTATTTTGGGGTTGGGGGGGTTGATTGAATTTTCAAGTTAAATATCATAGGAAAAACTTGTCCCAATCTCATAGTCCCAAATGATATTCTGGAGATCCCATTAAGATTTTAAAGACAAGACTAAATGTGGAAACCACTAACAAGTTTCTCATATATAGGGGCACCTGGGTGGCTCAGGGGGTTAAGCCTCTGCCTTTGGCTCAGGTCATGATCTCAGGGTCCTGGGATCGAGCACCTCATCGGGCTCTCTGCTCATTGGGGAGTCTGCTTTTCCCTCTCTCTCTCTGCCTGCCTCTTTGCCTACTTGTGATCTCTCTCCCTCAAATAAATAAATCCTTTTAAAAAAAAGTTTCTCATATATATATATATGACCTGTGACTGATGGATTTCCCATCTGCTGGCTTTGTATGGTGTGCTTCTGATTTACAAACACAGGAATTCACCCGATTCCATTTTTTTTAAGAACAAAAAGAAAAAAACGAGCCTTCTAGGTTTCTATTTTCATATACTACATGATGTAGTCTATTCCCGACAGGATAGGACTTCCAATTTTTCCCAGGCATTGATGACAATGGAATGCTTTCTTACAATATCACACGCCTCATAGTTAGGGTGAAAATCCATACAATTGGTTCTATCTCTGTACATTTGAAGGCTGGTTTCTTTCTCCCTCACTCATCTGCTTCTGGTGCTGGGCAGTGAGGATATTTTCACATCCAGACAGGACCTGTGGTCCAGCCCCTTTCTGTCACAGCGTCAGATGAATTAGGACCCACAGCAGCAGGAGTATTTCGGGAAGGCAAACCATTGTACACCAGGACAGCTAGCCCAATCTAACATTATGTGGAAGTGACAGTGGACACACACATCCAGACTAAATGTGTTCCCAGCTGCTTTCCCCTCAAATGGCTCTCTCCACCCCAAGCTCACCTGGTACATGGTCCAGGAGGAAGGAGAGAAAAGTCAGAGTGGAAGGAGACAGCCATCTTCACCAATGTGGTTAAAGTTTCTCAATAAGGAACTGATACTCTGATTTAGGATAAGAAAAATCAGTTTGGTTGTTTTGGGCACAGAGCTCCGAAAACGCTTGGGAGGGTTTTCCCATGATGGGAGCCATATAGATGTCTCTCATGACTGAATGAGGTGACTTTTGGGAAGTCCCTAGGGATGAGGTCTTGTGGCCAGTGGAGATAACCTCATGACTGGACATTTGAAACTTTTAGACCTTCCTTCCTCCCATCTCTAGGGAGGGGAGTGGCACTGGAGGTTGAGTTCAAAGTCAATGATCATGATTTTGTCAATCATGCCTATGTAATAAATCGTCCATAAAACCCCAAAAGGACAGGGTTTGGAGAGCTTCTGGATAGGTGAGTAGACAAAGGTGTGGAGAGAGCCTCTGGGGAGGGTGTGGAAGCTCTGTGTTTCTTCTCCCATACCTGGCCTTGGGTATCTCTTCATCTGGCTCATCCTCCCTGAGATCCTGGTATCATAAACTGGTGGTCTAGAAGGTACCACCTTCTGAGTTCTATGAGCTGATTAACGGAATTCCAGGAGGGGTTGTGGGAACCTCTGACCCACAGCATGCGGATCAGAAGCACGGGGGAGAAGGTGGGCTTCTGAGTGGTGTCTGAAGGGCAGTGGGCAGGTTGAGAGGACTGCGTCCTTCATCTGTGGGATCTGACCGTATCTTCAGGTAGATGTGTCATCACTAAGCCGAGCCAAAGGACATCAGGCTGGTGTCTGAGATTTGCAGGTTGGTGTGGGGAAACCCCACCAAACATGGGAATTGGGTGCCACAACCCTTAAGAATCTTGGGAAGAATTTCTTGCCCGTCACAAGCTTGGATCATCTCTCCCCTGCAAACTAACGGGGAGGGTGTGCACTTCTTTTTCTACAGAGAAGACACCGAGTGGATCCCAAAACATCAACCATTGTAGAGAGACTTTTTAAGCAGGGAAATTAATTGAAAGAGAAGTGGGATCTGAGAGAGAATCAGTTCAAAGAGAAACTGGAGGTTCACATGAAACAGGAAGGGAGAGTCCTCTGAACGATTCGCCGTCAGTCCAAGAAGAGTATGTCTCCACTTCTGTCCTCAACACATTTCAGAATGCCTTGATGTGGGGTGATTTTGTGTGTGGGTGCTTGGCTTGCTCGGGGAGGCAGAGATGGTGCTAGAAAAAGTCCCTTTAGATGATGTGCACCAACAGCTCCAAATCCATCTCATGGCCGACAAGAAGCATGATCGTCATAAGCATTCACGCTGCGTCCTTATAAACGACTAATAGCGTAATTGCGCTTGAAACCGCAAAGCTCACAAAAGGGTAAAATCATTACACTCATTATAAGATATAAAAGTGAACACACTTTAGTAATCTTGTTTGTCAATTGAGGGAAAAATTTTTTAAATCATAAGTTACACGTTGGGAATGTTTCAATGGATGTGTTAAGGGAAGGGCAACTAGTTTTTCAATGGGACAATGGGAAAGGGGTCATTCAAGCTAATTAATAAGTCTACAAGACTAATAAGTCTTCAAGACTTTGCGTATCTTGAAGAACTGCTTTGCAGCACGATCTCTTAACTACAATGTATGGAGTCGTGAGATCCTTGGGATAATTCAGGGAAATGCGCTCTATACTTTTTCCTTGAAGCACACTTTTTCCACAATTCTGTACCCTGAAACCCAGCTTGGAAGGAACCCTGTTTCACACTGGGTTTGTGTTCAATCCCACATTGTGTCCATTCCGAATGACATGTGTCTCTAAAGTTTGTAAACTTGCTTTATTATTGGTGAACAGCCCTGAACATTAACACACAGATTTGCATGATCCCCTTCAAAAAATGATCATCCTTTGAAGTTTCCTGTAAATGCTCAAGACACGTTTCAAAGTCTTCACTCGGGATTACTCTGAAAGACTGCCGCAAATTATTTCAAAATCCTCATCAGTGGCAAATTCTTTTCTTGCTGTTCTAGGTCAGTTTTTAGGAGCAACCAAAAGCCATTTGTGGGCAAGTTTAGAATATACGGGACCCCAAGCTGATGGATAACATTCCAAATTTAAAAGCAAGGAGAGGGGTGCCTGGGTGGTTCAGTGGGTAAGTGTCAGCCTTAGGCTCAGGTTCTGATCCCAGGGTTCTGGGATCAAGCCCCACTTTGGGCTCCCTGCTCTGCGGGAAGCCTGCTTCTCCCTCTCCCACTCCCCCTGCTTATGTTCCCTCTCTCGCTGTCTCTCTCTCTGTCAGATAAATCAATAAAATCTTAAAAAAAAAAATAAATAGCAAGGAGAACCATCAGTATAGTCTAGACTGAGCTGTCTACCTCTCTAACCTACATTCACCGGTAACATTCCTTCAGAAATCAGAGGCTTGCGCAGAGCTACCAGTAAAATTAAAAAATTGAATGCTATCAGATATGATGACTGTAATTCATAAAGTAAAATATGCATAGAGCAACATTTGAGCTTCTCGAGGAAGCTGTGCATGGTTTTCATCATGGCCTCGGTACTTGTTTGGTGGTTGCTACAGGACTGTGCACCTTGCATTACCTTTGTGTAATTTTATGACTCTGTAGGTAGCAAAAGATGAAGAATAATGCAAAATAATTCTTGTCTGTAGGCATGCACGTTCTGTGTTTTGAAAGCTCAGTTGGCTGCCCTCCCCCACAAAAACAGAAATCTGTTCTGCCTCCATTTGCTTACAGATTTCTACAAGTTTAACCTAGAAATAGGATTTGTTTTGGGGGTGGGGGATTGTTCCTTCATGGTGGGGGAACACCTTCCCAGTGGCTTACTCACCAATACTGAGTTAAATGCCATTCTAAAACACTGGTTCATTTTACATCTGTCCGAGAGTCATGATTTTACCATTTATTTGAAAATTATCCTTTAAAAGATACTTTTCATAGAATGGATTTATGTTTGGGGGGAAAAAGAGACCTTCCCAAGGAAGATTTATTGACAAACTTGTATCTACCTAGATCCCTCTCAAGATGTATTTCACATTTTCAGTAAGAGAACAATTACCAGATAAAACTCTGTTTTATGACATTTCACTCTTGTTTTGCTACAAGTTTGTCAGTTTCCTGACCTTTCCTACCTCCTTCCAGTGCAAGCTCCAAATGGAGCTTGGATGTCAACCTTGCTCTAAATGTTTTAAAAACATGGGTAATGCTCGCCAACAGAGCCATTTTTGTTTGTTTTGGGCTCTTCGTCCTGCCTCACCGTTGATGGGGTTCAAGACACGCTAGCCCAGAATATGGCACCTTGACATGTGAAGTATTTTGAGCTCAAGGAGTTCGAGAAAATGGCAGAGGCAGGAAGGTTACGTTGATCTTCTCCCCTGCCTTGTCCTTGTTCCCAGAAATGGGTCATAAAACCAACCCGTGAAAGGTACTCTCCCTGTATCAGGAGAAGGGAAGGCTATCTTATCACCAGAGAGGGGGAATTGGGAGTCAAGAAATATATACAAACAAATCTTGTTAAACCAACCCATGACCTCCTAGTTACTTCTTGACCATTGGTGTATCCTTCTTTTCCCTTCAAGGACACAATAAGAAACTTGGCAATGGCCAGTCCCGGGCAATAAGGAAGAGTTTCCAGATAGAGACCTAGATCATTTAATGGGGTCCAGTTGGAAACTGATCTGAAGGAGATGTCAAACCCTAGAGAGAACATCTCAGCAGGTGGCACCGATCTGTTTCATGGCATTTGAGAGCCACTGGTTTGGATTCCTAAAATCTACTGGAGGAGAAGCTAGTAACTGATGACTCTCTTTTTCTCTTTCCTTCCTTTCTACTCTTTGTGCCCCTTACTCCAGATGATTCTCGTATTTTTACTGGAAGAGTTCCCTATAGGCTACCTTTGAATATCAGTCTGTTGACAATGACC
>NW_019154136.1:9752258-9844983 GCF_002288905.1 Enhydra lutris kenyoni | reverse complement strand
ATCATTAAGATTAGTAACGGAATACTAAACATTATGTTCTTCATCACAGTGTGCACTGAAAGCCACTTTCGTAAGACTGAAAAAGTGGTGTCTTCTCTACATGTAAATACTTGGAATTCTCTTTTCTCCCAGTCTGTAACCCCAAGCTACTTGTATTAGCCTGCTCATTCTTTGTAACAAGTCACTCCACGTTTAGGAGCTTAAAATGACATATGTTCAGTATGTCATAGTGATCATTAAGATTAGTAACGGAATACTAAACATTATGTTCTTCATCACAGTGTGCACTGAAAGCCACTTTCGTAAGACTGAAAAAGTGGTGTCTTCTCTACATGTAAATACTTGGAATTCTCTTTTCTCCCAGTCTGTAACCCCAAGCTACTTGTATTAGCCTGCTCATTCTTTGTAACAAGTCACTCCACGTTTAGGAGCTTAAAATGACATATGTTCAGTATGTCATAGTGATGGGGTTTTGGTATATAGGTGAGGTTCAGTGGAGTAAGATCCAGAGCAAAGGACCAAGAAAGAATTCTTGAGAGGTCTCTGGTGTAATACGGTGGTTTATGGAGGGCAGAAAGAGCTGCTTCCCTGGGGGGTGGGGGAGGGTTGTGAGGAGTGGCCCATTATATGCTAGGGAGTTGGGGAAGTAAGGAAAAGGGAGGTTTCAAAAGAACTTTCATATGCTAAAGAGGACCTACAAGATCATGGAGGCCCTTAAAATTAACAAGTCAGGAAACGACAGATGTGGCGAGGATGCGGAGAAAGGGGAGCCCTCCTACACTGTTGGTGGGAATGCAAGCTGGTGCAACCACTCTGGAAAACAGCATGGAGGTTCCTCAAAAAGTTGAAAATAGAGCTACCCTATGACCCTTCAATCACACTACTGGGTATTTACACTAAAGATACAAATGTAGTGATCCGAAGGGGCACGTGCACCCAAATGTTCATAGCAGCAACGTCCACAGTAGCCAAACTATGGAAAGAACCTAGATGTCCATCAGCAGATGAGTGGATAAAGAAGATGTGGTATATATACACAATGGAATACTATGCAGCCATCAAAAGAAATGAAATCTTGTCATTTGCCACAACGAGGATGGAACTAGAGGGTATTATGCTGAGCGAAATCAGTCAATCAGAAAAAGACAATTATCATATGATTTCCCTGTAAGGAGGAAGTTGAGAGGCAACATGGGGGTTTGCGGGGTAGGAAAAGAATAAAGGAAACAAGATGGGATCGGGAGGGAGACAAACCATAAGAGACTCTTAATCTCACAAAAAAAAAACTGAGGGTTCCCAGGGGAGGGGGGTATAACCCCAGGTGGGGTTATGGAAATTGGGGAAGGTATGTGCTATGGTGAGTGCTGTGAAGTGTGTAAACCTGGCGATTCACAGACCTGTACCCCTGGGGCTAATAATACATTATATGTTAATAAAAAAATTGAAAAAAAAATAATGGAGGCCTTGCCATTGTCAAGTTAATGGTTGTTTTTCCCACCAGCAGGGCATTATCATTAAGATAGTTGGGAGATCCCTGGAGGAATGTCACACATATCCCACACACGACTTGGGGCTGAGGGGAGGTTACAAGGGGGGTCAGCTTCTGCTTTGTCTTCAGCTAGCTTTCTGCTTCATCAATAGTGTCCATAGGTTGGAGGTCTAGTCCTTGGCTTAGGTGAGTCTTCTGCTGGTTTCACGAGTCTATGGTGAACATGACATTAGGGGCTGTGTTCCTATCTGGAGTTCTGGGTTCTCTTGCAAGTTCTCTGATTGTTGGTAGATCTACTGACAGCTTGCTCCTGCAGGGCTGTCAAGAGAGACTCTTCTGTTTCAAGTCTCCCACCTCAGTGAATTTGTTGAGGTCCATCCAGGAGAATGCCTCCTTGATTAACTTAAAGTCTGTGGGTGAGGGACCTTCACTGTATCTACAAAAAAACCCTTCTCCCCTGCAAGGTGACATAACCTCCCATCCAAGGACTAACTAGGCCCCACTCTGCTTAGCTTCTCAGATCAGACAAGATAGGGCGTGTTCAGCAAGGTAGGCCGTAGACAGCAAGGTGACATAACCTAATCCCTAGATGACATCCATCACATCCAAAGACAGTGCTTACACTCAACAGAAAGGATTACAAAGAATGTACAGACTAGGGTGGGAGTCTTGGGGCCTTTCTTATAATTCTGCCTCTGACACTTGCTAGAACTTACTTATCTCACACTTAATGACACATTCTCTCATAGATTCAGAGCCAAGTTGTAATATGACTGAGAAAATCAGTTTTGTCTGAGTTGAGCAATGCCAATTTGATTTTAAAGGTCATCTTTCTTTTTTAACTTCACCCAAAAGACTTAATTAAGCTGCAGATACCTCTAATGAGAGAGCTTGCTGGTGGTAGAGAAATGAGGCCCATGGAAGAACTGTTTTACTCTCTCCATTTTTTAAAAAACCTCTGCTGGCCACTGATTTCCCTTATTCTCAGCAGAGTTATCTCATTCAGTGAAACACGGTGAATGTTTGTGTCCTCCCCCAAATTCACATGTTGAATCCTGACCCCGCAGGTGATGGTCTTAGGAGGTGGGCTCTTTGGCAAATGCTTAGGTGATGAGGGTAGAGCCTCAGAGTGGGATTAGTGCCATTATAAAAGAGACCCCAGAGAGCTCCCTCTCCTCTTCCCCAGGTGAGAACCCAGTAAAAAGATGCCATTTAGGAACCAGCAAGCAGGTGGAATCTGCTGGTGTCTTGATGTTAGACTTCCAGACTCCAGAACTGTGAGAAATAAACTTCTGTCACAGATAAGCCACCCAGGCTATGGGATCTTTCGTAGAACAGTCTAAATGAAGACACAGAGATACAGGAGAGAGCTACCTCATAAGTCTTGGGAGTTGGGATATGGTATGTGTCCAAAATAGCAAAATAGAACATCATGTACCATTTGGATTCATTGCTTGCAGAGTCTTAGCCATGCGTTTAGGATGTTGGGTGAAGCTCCCACTCAGTCTGGCTCAACAATGGGAACCCATAGTATAGATTGTGGAACTCGAGATTTGAAAAGGACTATCAGCATTTCTACCCAAATCACTTTACCCTAAGATGGAGGACTCAAAGTCCAGACATCATGGGGCTTCCCACAGGTCAAGAAGCACTGGGTTCTGGGATGGAATAAGACCTCAGGTTTCAGAGACTCAGCCCGTTGCTTACTCCATTCTCCTCCTGTCCGCTGTTGCTCATGCATGATGACCGTGATGACCCAATACAGTGTGAGATCTAGATGAAGAAGTGCCAAACATCAATGTTGGATTCTTCTTCCTCTAAAGAGAAGATGTAATCTAACTCTTCATTCTTCTTCTGAAGAGGAGATGTAATCAATGGTTGCATGAAGCTAGAGCATGCCTGAGCTTGGGACTTCCTGACCACAACTGTAGCCTTTGAACCTCAAAAAAGAGAGGAAAGCAAGAGAAAATCAGCTTCTGGTCCACCAAATGGACAACAAGAACAACTTCATGAGAAGATGGAGAAGACTTCAAGCAGAAGGAAGGTGCATGGGTGGTATTATATAAGGTCAGACTAAAGAAGGTGAGATCTCTTTGTTAAGATGAGGGGGGATGAAGAACATGTTGCAGTGGCCTCCCAGCAACCAGAACCTCATCAATAAATTCAGGATCAGCCAGGGTATGGTTCTAGGTTCCTCTAGTCCTCCACCGGGATTCAGCTTCAGCTCAGTCTTCCACCTGATTCTGCCAGACTTCTGTTTCCGCGCCAGAGATGAGAATTCTGCTGCAAACCCGATCCCTGGCTCTGTTGTACATGGCCTCACACAGGTGGACAGAGAAACCCCATCCTCTTCTTTACACCTCGAATCTTTTCTTGGCCACCTTGCCAAGTTCTACAGTTTCTCCAAGATGCGGGCTTTGCTTTCTTCTTGATTTGTTTTTTCTTTTCCTGCCAAGGTCCTCCTTCTTCAGTGATGGTGGTCAAACCTGCACATGCATTGGAATCCCCTGGAGTGCTTATTAAAACACTCATTGCTGAATGCAATCCCTCTGCCCCAACAGCCCCAGCCCCACAGTACCTGAATGCAGAGCTCTGGCTTGGAGCTGAGAATTTGCCCTTCTTTCTTTATTTTTTAAACAAAGATTCATTTATTTGAGAGAGAGAGAGAGAGCATGAGTGGGAGGGGCAGAGTGAGAGAGAATCTGGTGCAGACTCTAGGCTGAGTGTGGAGCTCAAGGCACAGCTCGATATCCTGACCCTGACATCATGACCTAAGCGGAAACCAAGAGCCAGATGCTCCACCACCTGTGCCTCCCAGGTGTCCACTGTTGCTTATGCATGATGACCATGATGACCCAATACAGTGTGAGGCCTTTCTAAGAGGCTCTTGGCAGATGCTCAACCAGATGGTCCTAGACCACACACCGAGAGCCACAAGGCTAAAACACAACATGGTACCACAGGACATGATTTCTGCTGCCTGTTCTCCCCGGTTTCAACCGCTTTGCCAATATTGACCTATGGAGCCAAACTTCTTCACGTGGTCTGGGCTGGGAACCATTCGCCTTCCCTCCCAGTGCAGTACTACAGACATCATCTGCCTTTTATCAATGAGGAAATGGAGCTCGGATCTGTGTAAGATCGTGCTCTTTGCACACAGCTTAGGAACGGCCAAATGAGATGTCACTTCCGCCCCTCCTGTCTCTCTCTCCCTCATCTTCTGATTTCTCTCCATACTGCTATGCCTAAGGTTAACTCTTTTCTCTGAACTCAGCTTCTGACAAATGTTACTCCATTTTCCTCCTTCCATCTCTCTCTGATGCCCTCAAGAGCACTGGCTCATAGGTGGTCCACCATGACTGAGGAACAGCAACAGCGATCTGGAAAGCACAGCATTCAGATTCTCCTTGTCCTGCAAAGACAAAGCTGGGTCTTTTTGGCCACGTGTTCCTCATTCACCTGCCCAGTGTGTCTCAAAGGCTGTCTTTCCGGACGTCAGCCAGTGTCTGCCATTGTGAGGTGGAGAAGCATAGTGGAGAGGAGAATCAAATTTCGCAGCTTTCCCTGATTGGCAAATGGAGTTACCCAGAGGTTAATTAGCTCCCCTAAAATCTCCGGTTGGCCTCGCTGTTGAAATTAGCAACGTGGGGTGAGTAACTGGCAGCCTCTCACTGTGATGGCGCACCAGTCGTCCTCTGTTGAAGCCATAATTGACATTTTCCGGGTTACTCTTAAACTCATTATCATCGTCTGTGAAAGTGGACCCCATGCACTTATTGTGGACTCTGGTAAATATATTTACTTACAGAAATGCAACAGGTGCCCAATCTCAAGTTAATTAGGTCAGCGACCATTCAGTCACATCTGCATTCACAGGAGTGCCGTGTGTAGGCACGTAAGGCTACACCATCTTTAGAAGAGGATAGGGAAGGAAGGAGCTATGTGTCCCTCATGGGAAAGGCACTCCAGGGCTCTCTATGAATTAGGGAATGCATGGTGTGAGGCAGCTGCTACTATCTGACCCCTATGTCCACCCAAAACACACAGACATTCAGACTGGCTGGGTCTCCACAAATTACAACAGGAGTGAGATTAAGAACACTCCTTTGTGACCTAATTGTAACCCTCCAGAAAACGGACCTCGCAGTTAAAGGCCACACAAACCACATCCCACCCCGGTTCAGCAAAATGGAACACTTTGCCACTTCCCGATGCCCCGCTGTGGTTTTTTTTTTTTTTTTTTCCCCTGAATGAACCCAATAAGTTGTCAGAGCAAAATGTCCTATTTAAGTATGGGAGCACATCTGTTTCAATTTCCTACTTTTGATCTATTTTCGTAGTACCCTCATTGTGTCACAAGAGAGCACTGAGGTATCCAAGACAAATAAAAATGTTACCCAATGATCTTGTATTAAAAAAAATAAACTTCAGAGTTCTATTTTTTGAGGTTTGTCATGGCTGTGGTCTCTCTCTTTAAATAGATATTATACAATGTACATCTTTACAATCTATATCTTTCCAACGGCTAATGTATTTCTTCAGGGCAGTCTATGTCAAAATGGTTTTTTTTATATTGTGTATATTTATTTTAAATGCACACATCTATTTAAAAGTACATATTTTTTTAAATTTCTTTTCAATGTAACAGAATTCATTGTTTATGCACCACACCCAGTGCTCCATGCAATACATGTATGTCAAAATGTTTTAACCTAACCACGTTGATTAAACCATTACGATCATTTAACATAATCTATTGAGCAAAGGAATGGTTTTTATCACCATATTGGATGGTTAATGTCAATCTTTTCCCCGCCTCCCATGGACACATGTATCTTGATCTGGAAATAGGGTGACCCATGTATTCTGGTTTACCGAGGACTTTCGAGGTTCAGCGTGCAAAGTTCCATGTCCAGGGGACTGTTTTGGGAGACCCGGATGGTTGTTCACACTATCTGGAAAGATTATGCTTTCTCCTTTTTCACGTTCCTTTCCCTAAATTCTTGCTGGCTTGCTAGTCCTTAACGTATAACCTTCTCTGTCCATGTTTCTGCAGGTCCACCTTGTGCTAGCTGCAGAAACGAGCCCTGTGTTTTCTCTCACCGACCCAGAGCCGCCACCTGTGGTGTAGGCATCTACCGTAACTTTATCATGTCCTCTAGAGGAAAGTGTGTCCATTAGAGGGAGAGGGGGAGAATACAATCTCAGTCCTAACTCACAGATACAGAAGACGAAACAGATGCACATTTATTGGGTTTGCTGTTGACAAATAAGATAGAGGTTTCCATCGTCCTAAGTGTCTACCAGTGTCCACCATCGTCCCCCAGAGACATATGTGCCTGGAGATGGAAATCCAGGGGAAGATTCTGCATGACTTTCCTCCTGCCGCTAGAAAAAATTACCACAGACTCAGTGGCTAAGACAATGCCCCTATATCATCACACCGTTGTAGAAGTCAGAGGTCCCAAATAGGTCTGTCTCGCTGGGGTATACTCCCTACTGCAGGCTGTCGGGTAGAATCTGCGCCTTTGCTTTTTCCAGCTTCTAGAAGCTTCCTGTGTTCTTTGGTGCATGGAAACTTCAAAACAAGCATCGTAGCACCCTCACATGGGACCACTGTCTTGTCTCCTTCTCTGAGCCTCAGTGCTCCTGTTACAAGTGCGGTGTGAGCGCACCCACATGACCCAGATAAGCTGGGGTCTCTCCGCAGCTCAGAGTCCATCACTTAGTCATGTCTGCAAAGTCCCTTTGCCCTTATAAAGTGACAGAGTCACAGGCTTGGGAATTAGGGCACAGACATCTTTGGGGTGAGGCATGATTATTCAGATCCGTTGGTCTTTGGTCGGTGTTTTGTGCACCAGAGAAGCCAGGATCATGTCAGGTCTGAGAGCATCATCTGAACCAACACAACAGACCTAATTCTTTTTTTTTTAAAGATTTTATTTATTTATTTGACAGAGAGAAAGAGATCACGAGTAGGCAGAGAGGCAGGCAGAGAGAGAGGGGGAAGCAGGCTCCCTGCTGAGCAGAGAGCCCGATGCAGGGCTCGATCCCAGGACCCTGAGATCATGACCTGAGCCAAAGGCAGAAGTTTAACCCACTGCGCCACCCAGGCGCCCCAACAGACCTAATTCTTGATCAGGGTTTAGCTCCCAGTCTTGGAGCTAAAGGCTCCTTTCCTCCGGCTCGGTGCCAAAGCGGACACTCCTTTAAAAAAAAAAAAACAGATGTAATTGACATGCCACATTGTGTTAGTTGCAGGTGTATGACCTAATGATTTGATGCACGTATGTCCTGTAAACGAATGACTAGAATAAATTGAGTGAACACCCTCCCCATACAGAGTCTTGATTTTGTTTTCTTCTGCATGAGAACTTTTAAGTTCTACTCTCATAGTGACTTTCAAATGTAGCACACAGCTTTGCTAACAGTGGTCATGATACTGAACATTCACCTCTGGGACTTACTTATCTTATGACTTTAAGTTTTAACCCTTTGAGTCCCTTCATCAATTTTACCTCTCCCTGACCACACCTCTGGCTCCACCAATCTTTTCTGTGATACTATGACTTTGGCTTTTTTTTTAGGTTCCACATATAAGGGAGCTCATATAGTACTTGTCTTTCTCTGTCTGACTTATTTCTCCTAGCCTACGGAGCTCAAGATCTATCCATGAGGTCAGAAACAGCGGGCTTTCCTTCTTTTTTTAATGCCTTAGTAAGATTTCTGTATGTGTGTATACATTTTCTGTATCCGTCCTTTTATCCATTGATGGACAGTTAGCTTGTTTGCACGGCTGGCTCTTATAAGTAATGCTGCAATGAACAGGGATGTGCAGATACCTCCTAAAATAGTGTTTCCAGGTCCTTTGAATAAATATTCAGAGTGGAACAGCTAGACTCTAAGATAATTCTATTTTTAATTGTTTGAGGAACCTCCATACTGTTTTCCAGAGTGGCTGCACCAGCTTGTATTCCCACCAGCAGTGTGAGAGGGGTCCCCTTTCTCTGCATCCTCGCCAACACCTGTTGTTTCTTGTGTTGGTTTTAGACATTCTGACAGGTGTGAGGTGGTATGCCATCGTGGTGTTCATTTCCATTTCCCTGATGATGAGGGATGCTGTGCCCCTTTTCATGTGTCTGTTGGCCATCTGGATGTCTTCTCTGGAAACACGTCATTCAGATCTTTGAACACTCATTCTTAATTGACTCATTAGCTCTTCAGGACAAGACAACAGAAGATGAGACCCATTGCTTGATTGGTCTAAATGCCTCATCTTGCTAAAAGGAGAACGTACCAGTCACCCAAGTTTTCCCTCTAATCGAAAGAGTCTATTCCCCAACTGAATATTTTAGCTTTTCATCTCATGTTCACCTAACTATTTTCCTAAGGCGAGATGCTATTTATATATTCCCTACTCATCTTAAAGTGCTTTTCCTGAAGTCGCTAAAGAAAAGGAAAAAGTCTCCGATATCAGCAGAAGAATGCAGATATAAGCATGCTCCTGATAGTCAACCATTTTCTGACCTAAAAAAAAAATTTCATACAGTTCAACCTAGAAATAATTCATTTACTGAGAACTTGCTGTTTATGTGAGAATGCAAGGTTCTGAACTGAGGGAGATGAATAATGGGTATTTGGGTTTCATTGTCTGAAGTGCTTTGTAGTGAATTTGGGAAGTACTGATTCATTGATTTACTCATTCTTTCAATGAAGATTTATGAATATTCATTGTGTGTCCATAAATGCCCTGTATCGTGTGAACACAGAACAAAAATCAAACAGTGTGGTCCGATTCTGGCATGTTCTAGAAGAGGTGGTTATCTCAGGAAAACTGGCTCCATTCTTGACCTCTTTGACACTGGCATTGGAAAGTTTTGATTATGGTCTCAGTATTTTAAGAGCTCCTAGAAGATACTAACTAGTTTGTTTGTAATTTTCACCAGCGATACAAAGGTTAGTATAGCACGTAAGAAGTCAGGGTAAGATGTAAAGAACTTCCTAACAAAAAATGCACGCTCTTCTCTGAAAACACACAAAATGTCATTGTTCCAGGAGAGGGTTAATCTCTGTATGGATCATTTCCAAGCAAAGACAGAGACAATAACACCTCAAGGTTTTTTCTTGAGTTCGGTGATTCTCCTCCAACGCATCACATTCTCGCTCCCCCATCCCCGTGGGGGAAAATAAAGATATGGAATAAAGCACTTTTACAACTTTGATTAACTTTACACAGAAGGACGAGATCATGTATTTGGAAGGTGAACTTGGGATTTGTAAAATGATGAGTATATTTAGTAGTGCCATAAAGAATAATGACCCTGCTACGGAAAACGGTTAAGGGATGGCATAATGTCTCCAACTCTTTATTTTCTGGGGAAAAAAAGGCTTAATAATGATTATTATATTTTATAATGGGATTTAGTGGCTGCCTAACTGTGTTTTGATTTTCCAGGATTAGCGTTCAGCACCATAATTGTAATTCCTTCTGATTGCAGACAACACTGCCGTTACCCACGCGCTTGATTCCTCCTGAGTGCAAGCCTATGCATTCTTTTCGGGCTGATTTGAAGGTAATGAAGCAATCTATATTTAGGTATTTTGCAGAGGTTTTTATTTTTGGCTAAATGTTAAGTATACATTTTCCGGTAGTAAATGCTGCTAACGGCGAAGGACTAAAATGAGTGTTCTGAAGAAAATATTTAAAACCTGACTTGATTTTAACCAGTGTCCACTCATCTCCGTTGCGTGACTCACTTTAGATGCTGATGAAGGATGAATTGAGAGATGGACTGTATTTGTTATGTCTATTCAAATGCCGTCAAATATTTGATGTGGAGTACGGTAAATATCTTAGAGGATTCTCCATTTACACTTCAGGCAGTAGAAATTTCTGTACAAACAGAGGCCACATTGGAAGCCGAGGCAATGGAACATCTTAACATACCAAAGGGATGACCCTCATAGGGCTGGTATATGGGGCCATATGCAATGCACACTTGCATCCGTTGAAACCCTGGCTGTAATCTGTGTCCATTATGGATTTCTCTCCTTTACATTCTCACCCAATTTCTGTGTTTGGTTTGTTCATTTTTCTGTTGGTTTATTGATCTCTCATCTATATATATTTTATGTGTGTCTTTCTAAGCCATCTTAAAAACTTTGTGGAAAAAGACAGAGGATGGAAAGATTAATGGATGGTTGGATGGATGGATGGATGGATGTGTGGATGGATGGATGGAGGGATGGATGGATGGACGGATGGACGGATGGATGGGAGAGATTAGTGGATGAATATATAGATGCAAAGAAATAGACGCATGGGATGCATGTGTAAATGGATGGATAAATGGGTGGAAAAATGTATCAATGCATGAATGAAAAAACCTGAGAGAACACACCCTTATGTCAGCAAACCTTTTGTATTAAATGCTGTGTTCTACTGCATGATCATTTGTCCAGTCGTTTTTTCCTCTCCCTCACGATTAACATTATATTACTTTGGCTCTATTATTCCTCAGCTCTTAAATCATTTCTCATTCCTCAGCTGTCCTTTCTCTGAGAAACTCTTCTTTCTCATGCCCTCCTTTCTCTTCCCAGGATTTAGACACCCCCTTTTTTTCTATGGCCAAATCACCATGAATATAAGTGTCTTACAGCATGTAGCATACCCTTGGTGATGTGTCTTCTTTAACAAACAGCACAGGCTCTTTGTTTTGTCTTATTTTGGCATTTCCAGTGCTAGACATAGTGTTCTATACATTGCAATAATACAGTATTAGCATTTACTGAGTTCCCCCCATCTACTAAATCTCTCCTATGTATTTCATGTGTCCTGTGTCATATAATTAATGTCCCATTACTTATAAATGGGAGGTCTTATGGCGGTTCCAATTTTATAGCTAAGAAAGCTAAGGTTCAGAGGGATTTGGTGACTTGCCTAAGATTGCAAAGCTATTAAGTGGTAGGAGAGATATACACTCTGACTGTCTGACTCTACAGCATGCATTCTTCCTGGGGTCAACACCATCCCAAGTGGGGCGAAAATTGGTTCTTGGGAGATGAAAATAATCCTACTCATTCTGTGAAAAGAGTCCAGAAATAGAGTACAGATAAGCTGTATATTTGTTAAACTCTCATAGAGGGATGGATTAAGAAACAATGTGTGAAAAAGCGCCTTAGTGAGCCATAATGAACAGAATTGAGAAACAGCACATTACTTCCAACAGCTGTAGCTCATGGCCTCTTATTAGAGTATGAGGAAATGGGTAAATGGATGCACAAGGGAATACAACTTTAGGAATTTGTTTTTCTTCTTAAGGAGCATGGTGAACAAACTCAGGTGGTCCCAAATGATGCCCACCTCCTGGTCAGTGCTCCTATTTCATCTCTTCCTTTGAGTGTGGACTGCCCTAGTGACTTGATTCTAACCAATGGAATGAAGCAAAGATGGTGGGAGGTCACTTCCATGATTAGGTTACCTAAGACTCCAACTTGTGTCTTCCTAGAAGACTCTCTTTTATTGGCTTTGGATGAAATAAGCTGCCATATGGAGAGGTCCTTGAGACAAGAAACAGAAGGGCAGATTCAGACAACAATCAGCAAAGGACCAAAATTTTCTCTCCAATAATCTGCACAGAACTGAATCCTGTTAACAATCACATGAGTTTGGAAGCAAATTGTTCTCCAGTCAAGCCTCAGGGTGAAACACCAGTCCAGGCTGATGTGCTGATTGCAAACCTGTGAGACCTTTAAGCAGAAAACCCAGCTGAGCCACACCTGGAGTCCTGACTTCTGGGACCCATGCGATGATCGATGTGTGTGGTTTGAAGCTGATTATTTTGTGGCAATGGGTTACACAGCAATAGGCAACTGGTATGAGTTTAAAATCCTTGGTTTGGGGTGAGGGAAAAGGGAGGTAGAGGGGCAAACCAAGAAAACAGGCTCTTAACGATAGAGGACACGTGGTGGTTATCAGAGGGGAACTGGGTGGGGGATGGGTAAAATAGGTGATGGGGAAGAAGGAGGGCACTTGTGATGAGCAGTGAGTGATGCATGGAAATGTTGAATTACTATATTGTGCACCTGAAACTAATATTACGCTGTATATTAACTGAAATGTGCGTAAAATCTTCAAAAAATAAACTAAATATTTGGCTTGGAACCATAAGAAAGTTAGATCCAAGACATCTTATGTAAATTAAAAGCAAATTCTGTTTGTCTGTTTTCATATCAAGTGACAACAGCTCCATGGATTTGCATCAGATTTGAAAATTATGTCTGCACATGACTTGACTTATAAGTGTGGGGTGACCACAACGTTGACTTGTTGCAAAGCTGGGGTGCAGCATTTCAGAATCATCCCCCGGAAGATGGGTTGAGTTGTTGGGTATGTACGAGATAGACTTGTGACTCCATGAGAGGTTTATTTACTTAATGATGGCTAGTGTGCTAGATAAAATGGTGTAATATTTGGGTGACCGGTATTCTAGGTTGGATGCTAGTCATCCCTCTGCCCAGGGATTTATGGATGTAAGGACATATGATGCGTAGTCACTCATGGATTTAAAATGGTTTGTTACACACACAGGAGATAACGAAAGAATTTCCCTAGAAGAAGGCCTCAGGTTCAGTCTGGTATAAAATGAGAGATGGGGGGTGGAGGAGGTTGAGGATAGAGAGTAGGTTGTATTGTGGTTAGGGGACAGGAACAGGGTGAGGGTTTCTATATGTACAAGTTAGGATTTTTGTGGCTTGAACTTCACTCACCACCACCTTCAAGGAAAGTAGCTCAGGGTCTTTTTTTTTTTTTTTTTTAAGTCAGTTTGTCGAGCTGTGAGACAAAAGGGATAGGGAGATGTGGGGGGAGTCAAAAAACTGTCAGTTGTGAAACATCCAAAATGGAGCTGGATCTCCAAATAGCCAAAGCAATCGTGAGACAGGAGAACAGAGCTGGAGGTATCACAGTCCCACATTTCAAGCTACACTGCAACGCTGTAGTCATCAAAGCAGTATGGTGCTGACACAAAATAGACAATAGATCCATGGAAGAGTATAGAGAGGCCAGAAATGCACCCCTGATTATACGGTCAGTTAATCTATGACCAAGGAGGCAAGAATATTCAACAAGAAGAAGACAGTCTCTTCAACAAATGGTGGTGGGAAAAGTGGTGACATGCAAAACAACAAACGAGACCACTTTTTACACCACACACAAAAGTAAAATCAAAATGGATTAAAGACCTAAATGTGAGACCTGAAACCATAAAAATCCTAGAAGAGAGCACAGGCAGTAATCTTTCTTTCTTTCTTTTTTTAATTTTTTTTTTTTTTTGGCAGTAATCTTTCTGGCATTAGCTGTAGAAACTTCTTTCTAGATATGTCTCCTGAGGCAAGGGAAACAAAAGCAAAAATAAACTACTGGGACACCATCAAAACAAAAAGCTTTTGCACAGCAAAGGAAACAATCAACAAAATGAAAAGGTAACCCAAACATGGGAGAAGATATTTGCAGTGATATATCCAATAAGGGGTTAACATGCAAAATACACAAAGAACTTATACAACTCGGCACCAGAAAAAGGAATAATTTAATTAAAAAATGGGCAGGGGACCTGAATAGAAATTTTTCCAAAGAAAGATGTACAGAGGGCAAACACACAGATAAAAAGATGCTGAATACCACTTCTCGTCAGAGAAATGCAAATGAACACCGCAGTGAGATATCACCTCACCCCTGTGAGAATGGCTAAATTTACAACGCAGGAAGTCATAGGTGTTGGCGAGGATGTGGAGAAAAAGGAAACCTCGTGCACCATTGGTGGGAATGCAAACTTGTGCAGCTGCTGCGGAAGAGAGAATGGAGGGTCTCAAAAGGTTAAAAACGGAACTACCACAGACCCAGTAATTTCACCACTGGGAATTTACCCAGAGAAATCAAAAACATTAATTTGAAAAGACAATATGTCCCCTTATGTTTACTGTAGAAGTGTTAGCCAGGATGTGGAAGCAGCCCAAGTGTCCGAGCATAGAGGAATGGATAGAGAAGTGGTAAGGTGTATGGGTTTATACATCTGTAGACCTGTATCTATAGATCTATATCTGTATCTATAGACCTATATCTATAGATCTATATCTGTATCTATAGACCTATATCTATAGATCTCTGTCTATCTAGGTCTATGGATAGGTAGATAGATAGAGATCTGTAGATATAGAGATGATATACAGAGATACATATCTATAGACATAGATCTATCTATAGAGATGGGTATATAAAGATATAGAGGAAGGTAGATAAATAGATAGAGATATCAGAATATTACTCAGCCATAAAAAAGGATGAGATCTTGCCATCTGTGACAACATGGATGCACCTAGGGGGTATTAGGCTAAATGCAGTAAATCAGACTGAGAAAGGCAAATAGAGCAAATACAATTTCACTCATATGTGGGACCTACAACACAAATAAACAAAAAGCAGATTCAGACCTACAAATGTATAGAACAAATGGATGGTTTCCAGAGGGCAGGGGAGTGGGAGGTTGAGTAAAATGGGGAAGGGGAGTGGGAAATACAGGCTTTCAGTAGTGGACTGGAATGAAAGGCACAGTATAGGGAATATATCAACAGTATTATCATAGTGTTGTCTGGTGACAGGTGGGGACTACAGGTGTGGTGAGCATAGCATAACGTATACAGAACTCAAACCATTCTGTTGTATACCTGAAGCGAATGTAACATTGTGTGTCACTATACTCAAGTTAAGAAAAATGTTTTTTTTTAATGGAGTCAGATATCTGATCCTAGAAAACTCTTACCCATGAAGACCCAGTTCAAATGTTCACTTCTCTGATGCACCCAAGTGTAACCTGAACTGAAGGGAGTCATTCTCTTCCCTCCACTCTTCTGTGATCTTTACAAAAGTCTCTAACTTGTTGTATTTTTTTTAAAGGAAAAAATTCAAGGACACCTGGGAAGCTCAGTTGGTTAAGCATCTGCCCTCTGCTCTGCTCATGATCCCAGGGTCCTGGGATTGAGCCCTGCATTGGGCTCCCAGCTCAGTGGGATGCCTGCTTCTCCCTCTCCCTCTGTCCCCTTGCTTTTGCCTGCACTCTCTCTCTCTCTCTCTCTCTCTCTCTATATATATATATATATATATATATATATATCTCAAATAAATAAATAAAATCTTAGAAAAGGGAAAAAATTCGGATCCTTGATTACGGCGGCCCCCTAGTGATGGGATGTGTTAAAAGGTAAGTGTGTCAAACAGATTCCAGGGGGTACAACGAATCGGGAAAGAGTGAGATGATCAAGTGTGGACATAGACTCAACAGAGGAAGGAGGGCTTCCCCCCACAAGCACTCATGGGGTCCCTGATGATATGAGAAGCACAAGGCTAGAAATGGGGGGAGAGTGAAAGTGTCATATCCCTCAGTGTAGACACCACTGTCATCACATGGTGAGTTTCCAAGTTCTATCCTTCTAGATCAGGTGGCCACACATCCTGGTTTCTCTAGGGGAGTCTTGATATACAACTGTTCTCCCCGTGGAATGATTAGCCACACTTCCTTTCACTCCCCAAAGTGCTTCTGTTTGGTTGACAGACTGTGTGCCTTTTATCCCCCAATTCCACATTCCCAGAAACCCTGTGAGACACACTAGAGTTGTAAACAGGGGGTTTCCTCCTGCCATTATGGAACTTAGCACCTAACAAAGCAACCCAACATTCATCGTAATTAATATCAGACTATGCCAAGCCTGAAGAGCTGTTTCACTCATGAAAATTCACTCAGGCACAAAGATCTGAGGTGTCTTCATATATTCAGGGCTCACTGTTGGGCACTGAACCACAGAGCACTTTCATCGATTTGTCTCCAATCATGCAGAAAAAAGAAAAAAAAAAAGGTCTGTGAGGCAGAACGGGTATTTTTATACCCAGCTGAGAGACGAGGACTTTGAGGTGCAGAAGGGCAGACCACACAATTCAACAAATTTGAATCGTGGAGACTGGATTCCAGGTGGTGGGGGTTTGTGGCGAGCGGGTTCTCTGGTCTCAGATGTGTCGGCTCTTCTGCCTGAGTATATCTGATCTTTGTGTGCAGGAGGAAGATGGATACCTCACTTTGGATACACGATACCTGTCCCAGCATTGGCTGAAAAATTCTATTAATCATCAAGAGGAGTCCTATGAGGATTCCTTATAAGAAGTTCTGAGGACACAGAACATTTGCAAATGTGACTTCTCTCTTCTACTGTAGACCAAAGATACTCCACAAAGAATGCCTTTGACTGCTCTCAAGGTCCCCAAACAATTGGTCTTGGGTGTCACTATTATTTCCCTGAATGTCCACGAGGATGTCAAGGTCTGTCAATAGGAATGGCATGCTTTGAACTTGCTTTCCAGATCTCAACAATTGACTATTAGAAACATGGAAGCCATTGCACTCTTAAAGGAGACAGAGTCTGGCCAGAAGAAGCTGAGATATTTCTCTTGCATCAATGTAAGATTTCCAAAATGTTCCCTCTCTCTTTGCATCTCAAGGAGGACAGTGCCCGTTTCTCATGGCATAGTGGACCCCCTGCGTTGAACAAAGCCACCTAAGACTTTGCCAGCCAAATATTTTTTCTTAGTGTCTTTTATTTGACTGTTGTGACTGGGATGTCCGGGATCCCGGAGAGTCCTATAACCAAGAAATTGGGGAAGAGGCACAGATTTCTGGTAGCCAGAAAGCACTCAGAGCTGCCGTGTCCGTGAGTCACACAACCATGACTTTATTCAGTCCGATCTCTTGGACACGAAATGTGTATAAACAGCTCTTTGCACCAAGTATAGTAACAGCGATCCCACGAACCCATACTCCCGGGAAAACCTGGTAGATGACAGAAAGGAGAAAAGGATCGAAACTCAGTTATTGGAAGCTAATTGCTTGATTTCCTCGAGGGCTGGCCAGCTGCAAAAGTCCATGCAGCAGCTTTGGAAGCATGTGTTGAACTTTAATCTTTACTTAGGGAAACCCCATGATTCCGCGGGAATTTTGCCCGTGTAAAGACCGTAACATATGGACCATTTGTGGAGACATATGTTTGAGTACTGAGCCCTTCAGCAAAAGTTTCACAAATTCCCCTCCTGCACATCTTTCTCTTGCTGATGATGTGTTCCCTTCAGCAAAGGGAAGGACAGACCCTTCGTCATACGGCAGAGAACACTTTCTCTTTTCATCTATCAAATGCACGAACAACTTCCTCTCCTGCCTTTGGTGCTTGAACAATGCCCATCTGTTCTAGAAGGGTCACAGGTGTAAGCCACCGTCGGTCATCTTTGGTCACAGCAGTAAGTCTGGATGGGCTTTGGCAAGAGGAGGACGTCGCCTCCAATGGGCAACTAGGAAAGTGTGGCCCCCAACTTCCTCTCGAAATGGGGAGGGCCGAACGAGCGTGCCGTTTCCCAGGAGAGATGGAAACTCCCACCTACTCTCCGTTACTCCGGCATTGTTTTCCGTTAACTCCCTGCACCCCAACCCAGCGAGGGCTCAGGTCTCTCTAGGGGTCACCCACACAGCATGGCGGTGGCAGGGGTCTGTGAAGCCTGCAGACCGTGTGGGGGGTTATGAGCCAGGTAGGGGGGGAACAGCACTGCAAGAGAAGGCACCCATGGGACGCACAGCTCACAGTGCAGGATGCTCCCACACTAGGGCTAACGCCTCTTTTCATTAGCTCTGAGTCTTGTGGCTTGGCTGCTCTCTATTCAAGAGTGTGACCCCACAAGTGAGTCATGGATATGACGAAAACACAGTGCCTCCCTTTGCCTTGATTGCTCCTTTGAAGCAGAGAGAAAAAAATATCGCTGTTGTATGTACCACACACGTGGGACCCTCAAGAAATCACCAAGAGGATAGATGTCGTCCCTCCAACATGTGAACGGAAATGGGTTGTTTATGCCACGAGAAGCGTGACCAAGGGGAACTTGAGGCACTTGGAGGCACTCTTTCCAGGACCACGAGACTGAAGGCTCGGCCGCTGGGAGGACAGGTGTGACCTTTGTTTGGTCTGGTTGGGCATTTGGTGGCCGAAGAAGGTAGGAGAGGACACCAGGCAGTGTAAAAGCAGGGGACGGGCAAAGGTGGGACATGGCACAGAGCACGGAGCCGGGGAGACCCAAGGAAGGAGACGGACCGGGGCACAGCAGCTGTGTTCTTGCAAACTTGCCTTCTGGAGAAATCCCCATCCCACCCTATTTCTTCTCTTCCCTGAATCCCAGCTTCCACTTTCTAGCAGAGTCCACAGAGTCTTATGAAGACATCTGTCTAATGTCAACAGCGTATCCACATGGAAATGCAAGCGCAAAGCCGTCCACCAACCACGTGATTGTGTAGGAAGAGCCAGCGGATGGACGCGCAAAAGGAAATTCAAGAAGGAAAGAAAGAAGGACAGGGAAGAAACGGGTCACAGAGAGCAACACCAAGGGACTGAAAATGATTTTTGAGCTAGACCTGGGCATATTTACGTGAGGATGGGAGCCTGGGAAAAGGGTCATGGTGTCTTGACACAGGCGTGCTTGACAGGCAGGAAAGGCACCGCTGCTAGGGACGGAGGTGCTCTGGGGCGGGGTGACACCTGTGGCCCAAGCTCACACGTGTTCCTTCTTGGGCTTGCTGTTTCTGGGGTCAGGAAGCCTTGCATCCTACCGCAGGACTCCTACCCCATCTTCCAAACCCCTCGATACGACGCGTGTAGGATGCTCAGCCTGGCGGGATTGTTAGCACTGCTCGAATCCGCTCCCCACAGCGTTTCCCCAGACCGTCCGGTGGTGCAGGGAAGGGGCTCACTGGCGGCAACAAGGACGTTGCTCTGTTGGGTCGCGGAAAGGACTTGCGCAGCTGGCACACAGCTGTCATTCTGGGCAGCACGGTTGTGCAGAGTGCGTGCGGAAAGGGACGCGTGCTCTCCGAGCAAACGGTGCCCTGGCAGGTGGCGGAGACCCATTGTCCCCAAGTCGTTGGCTGCATGGGAGTAGTGAGAAAATCGTTTCTGTCTCTCTCTCTGTCTCAGTAGATTTAGAGTGCACGGTTCTGAGGGTCCACAGTCACCCACTGAACGGTCCCGACGGAAGAGAAAGCAAAGTTGTACTTTGCAGACTTGCAGGGAATCGTAACTGAGAAGCCCGCTCGGACTCTGTCACCAAATCCCCTCTTCTCCTGTGGCCTGGGGACGCTGGCAGAGGGAAGAGGACAACAGAGACGATCCTAGAACCGGACCCACCACTGGCGAGTTGGATTCTCTGGAAAAAGGAGGGGATTTTCTTGTGAAAGATGGAAGGGAGAAAAGCTTTTGCAAGACACCAGCATCTAAAGACGGGATAGACCTGAACAGTGGTTTTTTTCCTTGGAATTTAAGGCGCATACGAGGAAGATTGTGGGTTTCTTTATTTTGTTTTAAAGATTTTATGCATTTATTCAAGAGGGAGAGTGCAAACAGTGGGCAGAGGGAGAAGCAGGCTTCCAGCTCTCCGACACAGGACTCAATCCCAGGACCCTGGGATCATGACCTAAGCCAAAGACAGACGTTTAGCCAAAACGCCCAGGAAGCTTCCGGTTTTAAAATGTTCCCTTGCGCCATTTCCCTGTCGCTATATAGTTCCCAGCGTACGTAGCAGCCTACAAATGACTGGCAAGAAGTCGTGGCATGGAGCACAGAGCAACAACTCAGTGCATCCCACGGACTGTCACGTCGTGACCGCGGAGCACCAGCGTCGTGCGACCTGCGATCATAATTCTCGGCAAGTACCAGGTCTGACTGTGCAGCGCAGGGTAGGAGAGGATGCTTGCAGCATTGGTGGGGACCTTCCAAAGCCCACCCGTGTCTGTTGGTCATGCACAGGGAACACATCTTTGCAGGGGTCCTAGGGACCGGGAGCTCTGGGTAAGGATTAGCCCCAGGGAACGCATCAGTGACACAGACCCGAGCCCAAAGAGCGGGACAAGATCCCTAGCGACGGGACAATGGCAGGATGGCCCACACATGGTAGATACAAGAGACACCCCATCTTCCTAAAGCAATCTCAGAGAGACAAGGTGTTGGAGAGAAGAGGCCATGCCTGGAGGGATGCTCCCTCTGTTTCCCAGACAAGCACGTTGTGCCTCAAAGTTTTCGTGGCTCTCCAGGACCTGTGCCTGCTTTGATTGGCAAAACTCAAGTCAGAAGAGACGTGATCTTTCCTACATGCGGCTGAGTGCTTCCGGTGGGAACTGTGAACGTCCCTTTTCCCCCTTGATTCTTAGCCCCTGCCTTTGACAAATACCTTAACCAGCGAAACGCTAGCCAAAGCTTTTTGAAAATCGAATCATGCACGAGTCCGGAAACGGGCACGGGGTCATGCAGCAGACACAACCCTCTCGACATGGGGGTCTACACGGGTTTTAGAAAATGCTTCCTCTCCTGAAGTCCTTGCTGGTGCTCTGGGGTCCAATGACTCTTTCAGGGATCGTCTCGTACTGTGTTTGACCAAATGGTTTCTCATCATTTCCCCCGCAATGCTGGAAACTAGAAATGCTCATGTTGTGGGCCTTGGATTACCTTATTGAAAAATGGCGTCATACGGGTCCCATGAGAGGCTCGGATACATCCAGAGAAGAGCAGGGACAGAATTCAAATTATAGAACATGGAAGACAGGTTATTGGTTGCTTTTTTAGAGTTTCTGGTTTGTTTTTTTGTTTGTTTGTTTGTTTGTTTTGTTTTCAACTTATTCATACGGACTGTTTTTCCGTCTTGGGTCCGATGTGCTTTCTCATCCATTGTGAAACTAAGGGTTAATTCTTTTTTTTTTTTTTTTAAGATTTTATTTATTTATTTGACAGAGATCACAAGTAGGCAGAGAGGCAGCCAGAGAGAGAGGAAGGGAAGCAGGCTCCCTGCAGAGCAGAGAGCCCAATGCGGGGCTCGATCCTAGGATCCTGGGATCATGACCTGAGCCGAAGGCTGAGGTTTAACCCACGGAGCCACCGAGGCGCCCATAAATAAATAAAATCTTAAAGATAAAAAGGAACTATGTGTGCCTCTGGACAGCTTTTGTAGATAGAAATGGAATAGGGCATTGGCAAACAATTTTCCAAAGTGTTGTGCCCGATTGTACCTGCCCCAGGCATACAAGGGAGAAGCCCTCGGTCTCCTCCTTGACTGACAAACCCTTAGGGATGTCAGTCTTGCCACTGGGTGGGTGCAGGTCTCCCTGGGGTGGCTTCCGCGTCAATCTCTCTGGTGCTGAATGAAGTTGAGCATCATTCTCCCATGTGCACCGGGCACTTGGAGGTCCAGAGTGTGCAGGGCTGGCTCATACCGTCACCCCACGTTTCAACTACGTGGTTAATCTTTTACCTATTGATTTGTAAGACTATGATCTCTAATCAGGATAGGAAACTTTTGCCACTTTAAAATGCTGTACATTGGGGCACCTGGGTGGCTCCATGGGTTTAAGCCTCTGCCTTCGGCTCAGGTCATGATCTCAAGGTCCTGGGATGGAGACCCACATCCGGCTCTCTGCTCGGCGGGAAGCCTGCTTCCCCCTCTCTCTCTGCCTGCCTCTCTGCCTGCTTGTGATCTCTGTCTGTCAAATAAATAAAATCTTTAAAATAAAATAAAATAAAAGGCTGTAAATATCCCCTTTTTTTCTGTTTCACGGGTGCCTTTTGCAATCAGAACCGTTTACCAAAAGACCAGTACTGTCGTTTACAATTAGTGTTTTTACGTGTGCGTCCAGTCAACTACAGCTTTGAAAATCCTGAGTCCCTTGACGGCTGTCTGATGCCCTCCATCTCCCTGGTCATTTCCGTCTGTTGTCAGAAGGAAGGATTGTCTGAGACAACACACCGGGGTGTGGGAGGCACGGGTTCCATCAAATAGTATTTTGATGAAACGGCCATGGTCCATCCTTGGATTCAACGAATCGTGGCTTCCTTCTGGTCTCAGGCAAACGAGCTGAGCTGAATTCCTTTCTCTTAAGCCTTTGCCCTCCCGTAAGCCAGAAGTGAACTCTACAAATGGAACCAATGCCGATCATGTATAATTTGGTACAATTGAGACAGGACACGCATCTCCATTTTCAGTCTATTAGGAACATAAACGCAATGCAAGACAAGTTCGCCATGGGACTGCAAGGCAGGAACAGAGGAACAAAAGGAGAAATTGGGGGAAATGAAAGATAATTTGAGCCTACTTCAGTGATGGGCAAATGGCCAGGCCTGACTATGAAAGAAGACAATCGTTCATTCTCCAGCAGTCTGAGGACGATGAGTGAGAAGTACTAGAGTGACCTCTTGTAGGAACAAGTCCATGCATCGTCTACATCATGACGGAGGGGTGGGTGGGTGTAGTGCTTGCCTCCAGAACCCGCCTGACTATAGCTTAGTAACCCTGTGTCCCCAGACTTTGACACTGCAATGGATGGTTCTTCTGTAAAATCAGAGTAGCTTTACAAAGGGACGTGTATAAAGGGAATTGGAGGGGCTCCTGGGTGGCTCAGTGGGTTAAAGCCTCTGCCTTCAGCTCAGGTCATGACCTCAGGGTCCTGGGATCGAGCCCCGCATCGGGCTCTCTGCTCAGCGGGGAGCCTGCTTCCCTCTCTCTCAGTGCCTGCCTCTCTGCCTACTTGTGTTCTCTGTCAAATAAATAAATAAAATGTTTATAAATAAATAAAATAAAGTAAAATAAAATAAAATAGAGGGAGAAGAGGAATATTGGTAGAGGAGGAAAAGTTGAGGTTATAGGAACGTATCTTACCCATCGCGTCCCAGGGTGGAGAAATTCCTTTGTTATCAATATGTTTGGCTTCAAAAGCATCGTACAGAGTTAAATTTCAAACGGTTTTTTGGTGCAACCCCCCATTCGAAATCTCTTTCAAGGGAGGTAGCAGATAGAGGCAATTTTTCAGGCAATCCGCTGGCATTCCCCACTTTCGTCTGAAGGACGGGACAGAGATACTGGGAATCTGTTGTGTCACGCTCGCGTGTGTGATCAAAGGCCTCTCCCTGGAAATTCCCGTCCTTCTCATTTATTTCTTCTCGCTTTGGGAATTTCAAACCCCATGGACATATTAAGGCACATTCTTGGAAATAAATAGGTCAAGAGCATATGCGTTTGGGGAGGCATCAGGAAGGAGGGAGACAAGAACGAGAGCATTTGCCGTTGTGCCTGGGAGAAGCGGGAGGGGATGAGGCAAAGCCCAGGCCATGGGGAGGAAAGTCCACCGTGGTGTGGATGGAGGTGTGTGGCTGGACGGAAGCTGGTGGGACTCAGGGTATGTTTCGGTCAAGTACTTCGGCTATCACAGAGGGGCGGCCGGTAATGGGGCTTTTTTTTTAAAGATTTTATTTATTATTTGACAGAGAGAGACACAGCGAGGGAGGGATCACAAGCAGGGGGAGTTGGAGAGGGGAGCTGAGCAGGGAGCCCTATGTGGGACTCGCTTCCAGGACCCGGAGATCGTGACCTGAACTGAAGGCAGATGCTTCACCAGACTGAGCCACCCAGACGTCCCTCCAGTCCTGTTTTGGGGAGTTTTGGAGAAAAGTCCCGTTGGCAGATGCAAAGGGAATACAGCCTTTCTCTCCAGGTCCTGGTACTTTTCTAAATATATCACCCTATGGGAGGTTTTTTTCCTTTTTTTTTTTTCCCCCAGGCGTGGACATAGTTTTGAGGGGTCAGTCCCCGGCATCTCACAGTCTCCTGGAATGTCTTCATAGCGAAAACAGTCTTAGAACTGAAACGAGAATTCTGTTTCCGAAACACATGCTCTGTGTCCCACAAGTTTGTTCCCTGCTTTATACATGATGTCGTGTATTGAGTTCACCTTGCGAGTGATCCCACCCGGTAAGGGTTATCTGTTGTGTTTATAGGCAGAGGATTCCAAATGATTCAAAGTTTGTAAACTTCCAGCGAAGGTGTTGAGAGAACCAGGTAACGGAATGCACATGGCTGTGTCCCTATAAAACCATATTCATGGACACTGTAGTTCCCACAGCTCCCAGGGGTTGCAAAGAGGATGCTTCTGTGGCATCTTTGTTCCTTTCCTAACCTTTTAAAAACTGTGAAGAGGGATCTTAATTGGTTCCAGTGAACAAGGCAGATGAGGGGTCTCCAGAAGTTGGTCTCCCCTCCTCGGTGTCTCCGTCTGAGGGAGGCAGAGGCGAACTCAGAACTGTAGGTCCAACAAATTCTGTCCTGGGCTCTGCACTTGGATAAACAGTCCTCTAGATGCTGGATGGACATCAAGTCACCAGTGAGTCGCATGGGCTCCAAGTCTGGCTCAGAGGAGGACTGTCGCTTCTGTGGTTACCGTCCTACGAGCTTGCCTTTGATGGAAGGAATTGCCAACATTTGAAAATCGGCACTATTTGCGGAAAAAAAGAAACCAAAGCTGTTGGGTGTTCTTCAACACTGCTAGAGGTTGAATCAGCCAATGGCCAATGACTTAGTCAATCATGTCTATGCAATGATACTTCCACAAAAACCAAAGAAAATAGCCTTTGAGTCTTTTTTTTTTTTTCTTTTAAAGAGCTTTCTCACTTGGGAAATTAGACTGCTTCCATGGGCCACCATTTTGGGCACCAAGCTCCATGAAGATAGAAGCTTCTTTGTTTAGGACCTTGCCCTATGTGTCTCTTCATCTGGCTATTGATTTATATCCTTTATCCCTTAATAAAATGGTAAATGTAAAACAAAACAAAACAAAAACAAACACACTGCAGAAGGCAGCTACCCTGACGGAGAATACGTACGTTATGTCAGAGAACTTGTATTTAAAAAACACCGAGCTTGGGCGCCTGGGTGGCTCAGTGGGTTAAGCCACTGCCTTCGGCTCAGGTCGTGATCCTGGGGTCCTGGGATCAAGTCCCGCATCGGGCTCTCTGCTCAGCGGGGAGCCTGCTTCCCTCTCTCTCTCTCGCTCTGCCTGCCTCTGTCTACTGTGATCTCTCTCTGCCAAATAAATAAATAAAATCTTTTAAAAAACAAAAACAAAACAAAAAAAAAACACCGAGCTTGTAAGGGGCACTGAGCTATATGCTGTATATTCAAATACGGGGGATAAACTACATATGCATGAACACACACATGCTTAATATGATTAATATATATAGGTATGATTCATATATATATATAAATTATGATTAATATTTATGAAATATTAAATATGATTAATATATATAATTAATGGTTAGGTATGATTAATATACATAAATATATATGTATAAATTAGGTATGATTAATATATGTAAAAATTTATATGTGATTTTCTTAATTTATACAATGACCATTCACATACGGACTGCTGCTTGTTATCTACATACAGACAGGGTATTGCTAAGGTCCCATCGATGCCTGAGATTACACGGTCAGCAAGTAAACACTAGACCTGTCTCACCCTAAACTATATGGCCTCGTGTCTATAGATTCAACCTTGCTCCTCTCATGCACAAGGCAAAAAGCATATTTTCAACAGTAACTTCCATATACACATATAAAAACTTCCCCTCCCTCCTCCTATGTATGCCCAATGAGACATACAGCGGCACATTATTTTCTAGAAAGAAATATCAAATTTTATCAATTTTGCATCACTGACAGTCTCACGGGTTTTTTTTTTTTTGAAAATGCAGTAATAGCTTTTCTAAAAACCGCTTTCCTTTGCAGATCTACCACAATGTATTTTATTCCCCAACGTATAATTGCATACCAATCAATTTTGATTCTCTGTTCTTCAACAGGCAATATTTGTTTAAAATATCTCTGATTTGGTTCTTCAGAGAACAAGTAGTGTGTTGAATAGGAGAATCAAGATTGCTGCTTTTGATGAAGATCAGCCGTGCTATTTTCGATTGCCACTGGAGACAGGTTCAAATGGTACATGTCAAAGCCACTCGAGAGATGTATTCGTTTCAGCGCTGCCAGGAGAAACGACGTGGCAGAGATCAGGTGTTTAACATGGTAGTACAAGGGTCTAGAAAATCAGCACGGTCCACGATGATTTTAGCCTATATGATGTTATAAAAGTGCCCCCAGCATATTCTGCTCTATAATATACAGAGATTACGAAGCGGAATCCATTAGGTACAGTGGCTTTGTGTATGTGTAACACACACAATGTATGTAAAACACAAATTCCTATATATACTTTTGCATACATAGTCACACGTAAGAGTTATACTCTGTTAACCTATGTGTATATATAACAAAAAATACATTTTTGATTTGCTTTTATGAATATGTGCATTAAAATAATGGATATATGGGGCGTCTGGGTGGCAAAGGGGGTTAAAGCCTCTGCCTTCGGCTCAGGTCATGATCTCACGGTCCTGGGATCGAGCCCCACATCTGGCTCTCTGCTGAGCAGGGAGCCTGTTTCCTCCCCTCTCTCTCTCTGCCTGCCTCTCTGCCTGCTTGTGATCTCTGTCTGTCAAATAAATAAATAAATAAATCTAAAAAAATAAAATAAAATAATGGATATATATCAATATATCAAATATAACTGATATATATCAGTATATACATAAATAATATATAGGTAATGCATATATATAATACATACATATAGTGTGTATAGGTAATATATATATGACAATTATCTTAATCCACATGTTATAAAAGTACAGTAAAATATTCTCTTTGTAACATATATTTCCATCTAGTCGACACATTCTCTACGTGGCACAGCTATAGCCTCTCATCTATTTATGTATATTACACACACCATATATTATATATTATACAATATATACCACAAAGACTACAGCTATCACATAGTTACATTCTTATTCATATATAGCAGTTTTACTCTTTATTTTATATATATACTTATATATTACAAAGAGTCTATTTTAGATGCACTCAACTTACTGAGATGGAAACAATGTGATACATAGTTACATATATAGTAGATATTATGTATCCATTAACATTTTATATATAAATATCAATTTGCTTTAATCCATGTAATGTCATGAAAGGGCATCTAAAATACACTTTTTGTGTGACATCTGGCTGACTCAGTCAGTGGAGCATGTGACTCTTGATGTCAGGGTCATGAGTTCAAGTCCCACACTGGGAATGAAGCCTCCTTAAAAAAAATTTGTATTTAAAAGATATATATATTCTTTGTAATATATATGACTAGATAGCAGGCTGTATATAGGTGTTACGTATAAATATACATGTAATATACATAAATATAAATATATACACACACAAAAAACGTACACTAATATATAGTGTTCCAATGTAGTACAACGTAGTAGGTGTTAGGTGCACTTTTATGACCTCCTATGAATTAAAACAATGGCTAATCATGCTGATATTTCTATAAATATGTATATCAATATATACGCACATAGACACATATACACACACATCACAGATATACACATCACACACACACCTATATAAAACGTGCCTATCAAGGGGACGCCAGACTGAGGTCTGTGAAGAGTCTGCCTTCAGCTCAGGTCATGATCTCAGGATCCTGGGATCCAGTCCCGCATCGGGCTCCAGGCTCAGCAGGGGTGTCTGCTTCTCCCTCTGCCCCTCACCCCACTCATGCTCTCTCTTTGTCTCAAATACATAAATTAAATCTTAAATAAAAAGTATGCCTGTCAGGATTTATATAGATAATAAAAAAGGTAAAAACACACAATCCCTAGAAACTACAGCAAATTCAGAGGTATACAGGAAGTTATGCCAAGCTGTATTTTCCCGCTTCCTGATGCCATTCTGCGCCAGTGTGTGTGCATGTACGGTGCACTGCTTCTCTGGAACCAGGAGCATTGTTTTCAAGAAGCGACAGTGGGATGCTCACCTCTCCGCCCTCAGAATCTGACAGCTCCCAACAGTTAGGAGGCGCTGAGAACTTAGTGAAGGACCCCCAGAGTTACAGAGGATGCAGAACTCAAAGAGATCCAGGCACCATTTGCAACCAACAAACCAAACTTGCAACAAAGCCTGTTAATCCTGACTCTTGTGTCACTTTGATTGAAACAAAAAGGCAAAAAAAAAAAAAAAAAAAAAAAATCATCTATCTGCACATCCTGAATCTTTAAACTGAAGATCATCATCTAGGAGAAAATTGAAGATGGGAACCAAAAATGTCATAAGTTTTCCAGCGTAACTTATATGTCTCTTTAATATGAACATTTTCATTTGTCCCCCACTTTTTTTATGCTTGAGCAACTCTTCCCCGTTTCAAGTAGAGCGCTTATGTGGCCCGAATTCTTGGAGGTTCCTCTCTTGACGGAGTTGACAGATCAAAAGACATACCCCAGGTTGTCATCGTTCTTAAAAGAACAGGAAACTGCTCTGACAAGATGCCATAGAAGGTATACGGGACGGACAGTGTTGACGTTTGAAATAAAGGGAATTAAACCAAAGTAAAATGAAATAAAATAAAATAGCATGAAATTAAATAAAATGAAGTAAATAAAGAAAATAAAATATGTTTCTATTTTATATAAAATAAAGGGGATAGAAGGCAGACAGTGAAGGATAGAGATGATTACTTGCTTACTTTCTGCAGGTTTTGCTAAGAACACGACCTACCACATTTCCACAATTTAAGGTAATTTCTGGCTCATCTCATCTTTGGAGGGATTTCTGTTTGTCTATGTGTGGAGACTACAAATTCTCCCTTTGGGTTTTAGGGTAGTTGATGTTCTCAGGGTACAAATGCAAATTATTACAGATGGATTCTTTGTAGGTAACGTGTTATTATACTGACGGTTCGGAAGTGATGAAAAAAATTTTAGAAAATTCAAATAGGTTGAGTTGGAGAAAATCATACTTAAAGTCACACTAAGTAATATAGAAGGATGCCATATTTGTTTAGGACAAAAGCACTGTCTTGAAGAAGGAACTTTAAACTTTTGCTTTAGATACGTGAATACTGATCTAAACACGCTGGGTGTCAGGCAAACCTCAGGAGGTAGAGGCCAGATGTTTCAATAAAGAACCTCAGAGGCAATGCTGTGCTGCTGTTTTCCTTCTTGGTGCGTTGAAACATGCTGGACAATTTTCACTTTACTTGCAGATCTCCTCTTAAGACTTCTAGCAGCTCCCTGAACGTTGCCAGTTTCGATGAGTACTACATGAAACTAAGCAAAACGTTCCATACGGCATACGAATCATCCCCTTGCTTACTTGACCCGGGGACAGCAAGAACAAAGCCAGTGGCTTGGTGGAATTTATTATGTTTACACTTATTATATTGTCTTAGCTTTTACTTTTCTTTTGCCAAGCATGGAGACCAGAGAAGCAGACAAGAGTAGGACATGGAAGTTTTGGAGAATATTAACACTTCTTTTATAACCTAGGGCATGGTGAAACAAATGTATCCCGTGTTCTTGAAACAGATTCTTTGTGGCTAGAAAATTCAGTCGATATGTCATGACACATCCTGATTAATTGTATCGTCCAAAATTTAGTGCCTATTTCTTTTTCTTCTTACTGTTAAACACTTTGAGCTCTTCAATTGCCAGCTAAAATTGCTGATATTCAAATTTCTCCCTCGAGTCCACCAGCTGTTTGGTACATTTTGGCCCTACATTGGACTGCTTATGTTTTTTATAATGGACAAACCTTCTTATTCTGTTATTATTATTTTTTTAACCTAGAATATAACATCTTCTTTCATCCCTTTATTGTAAATTAAGCAATTGAAATTCTATATAGACTGACACTGAAGTTGCTATTCCAAAGCAAATATTTCTTAGAAAGGGGGTAAAAAGAATCAGACAAACATTAAAGAAACAAACAAAACAGAGAAGTTTGACTCTGTCAAAGTAAAAAGTCTCTTGCTTATCAAAGGATAGAGTTCATAAGCTAAAGAAAGCCACAGGCAGCAAGGATATTTTTGCAATACACATACATAATGAAAAATTTGGATCCAGAATGGTGGGTTAAGGGGGTAGGAGAAGAGTAAATGAAACAAGATGGGATTGGGAGGGAGACAAACCATAAGTGACTCTTAATCTCACAAAACAAACTGAGGGTTAATGGGGGGAGGGGGGTTGGGAGAGGGGGTGGGGTTATGGACATTGGGGAGGGTATGTGCTATGGTGAGTGCTGTGAAGTGTGTAAACCTGGCGATTCAAAGACCTGTACCCCTGGGGATAAAAAATATATTATATGTTTATAAAAAAAAAAATAAAAAAAAAAATCTTAAAAAAAGTTTTTAAAAAGAAAAATGAAAAGCAACCCATTAAGAAGGGGCAAAAGTCTTAGACACTATAGTACAGAAACTACACAGACAGCCAATGATTACACAAAGACGTACTTAACAAGATTAGTCATACAGATATGCAAATTAAAACCCCCTAAAGATAAACCTTCCCACAGACTGGAAACCCTGAAATTAAAAAGAATGACAATCACTTCTTGGTACTTCATATATTGTTGGTGAAAATATGAAATGGTTCATCTGCTTTGGGAAACTGGCGATTTCTTATAAAATCATGCTAATTTGTACTTATATACTTTTTCCAAAAAGAAATGATCTCTCTTTGGGTCCATAAAAAGATGGGGGCAAGACTATTCATAGAAACTTTATTTATAATAAACAAAGTTTATAAATAATACAAATGCCCATCAGTAGAAGGAGTGAACAGCGGTGTGTTCATTTAGTGGAATATTACTCAGCACCAAAAAATAGCAAACAACAGTCTATTCGTATGGTAGAATATTACTCAGCACCGAAAAATAGCAAACGACAGACATGTGAAATAATATGGGAGGCTAGATACCATATCGTTGGTTGTATATGAAGTTCAAGAAACGGGGAAACAACTAATCTTTGATTGAAATGAGAAAACTGGTTGTAACAGATGGCAGAGGCTGACTGGCAGAAACACAGCTTGCTTAGGGCACTGAAAATGTCCTCTATCTCAATTAGGAAGTTGGTTACATGAGTATATATATTTATCATGGCTCACTACACAGTTAAGATCTGTGCATTTCACTGTCTGTAATTTAAATATTCTTAGACATTTAAAAATATATAATGTAGGGGTTGCATATAGAAGACTATTTGCAGAAAATAAACTGATTTCTCAAATGCATGAAAGCTCACCACTTCACTCAAGTTATTAGAGATCTATTATAAGAATAAAGAGCAAGATGTAATTGTATTCCATGTCAAACTCTCTTAGGTAATTAAAAGGCTGGAAAGATAAGAACAAGACAAGATCTTCATTATCACCATTATTTTTGACATCATTTTGTACATTTTATCATAAAACAATGAAACAAGAAAAGGAAGTAATACATATTATTATCAGATATGACATTAATTGATGTTACATATAAGTAAAATGATTATCCACTTAGAAGAACTAAGACAAAAAAATGTCAGCAGTAAAGAAGAGTTCAGTAAATGGTCAATTAGAAGAAAAATAATTTTTTAAAAGCTTTCTATAAATAAGTAGTTTTAAAATATGATGAAAACAATATTTTGTCTATAGCAGCAAAGCCAGAAACTCACCAGACTACAATTACATGTAAAAGTAAAAATAGAAAACCTTACTTAATATTTTTTAAAGATTTTATTTATTTATTTATTTGAAAGAGTGAAAAAAAGAGTTTGAGTAGGGGGACAAGCAGAGGGAGAGAGACAAGCAGACCCCACACTGAGCACAGAGCCCAACGTGCAGACCCTGAGATCATGACCCAAAAGGAATCAAGAGTCAGATGCTCAACTGACTGAGCCACCCAGGTGCCCCCAAAATCTTACTGAATACTGAAGAAGGAAATATGTCATCTATGTCTCAAAACAATGTATTAATTTAATTCAGTTCTAACCAAATATCTCATTTTATACAAATCTGACAAAATTATTTTAAGTTTATAGAGAAGAAAACTTGACCAAAATTTTCTTTTTTTGAAGATAATTCTAATTTAGAATTTAGAGGAAGTGAAAACTTACCAAGCTACAGCCACATTAAGATGAAATGTTACTGGCTCAGGAATAGATTATGTCAACAATGATGGGTAAGACCACAGAAACAGACTTGACTGTTTAGTACATAACATTTCTTATGCATCATGTTAGCAATTTAAATTCACAGAAGAACAGATATTTAAGTTAAATATGCTGGAATAATTGGTTAACAATTCCAAAATAATTACAAGTAGGCCTCTTCTCATGCTGCAAGGAAACCAAGTGCAAAATATAACTTGTTCTACCAGAACCCAGGATGTTATTCAAGCTATTTATCATGCAATAATGTCATATGTATATATATACTTTGCCTGCTAGCACACAAATTACTATTCTTCAGAAGAAAATTACAGACTCTAAACTCTCTCATCCATGATCCATAATGTCCATTATAAAGTTAAAAAAACAATAACAAAAACAAAAACAAACACTTGATGGTTCAGGAGAAACAGTAAAATCCACTTCAAAACCATGAGAAAAAACAGTCAGTAGAAACAGACACTGAGTGAACCCACATGTTAAAAATGTCAGGCAAGGACTTTAAAACAGCTTATACAATTACGTTCAAGGATTTATTTATTTGTTTTTAATTTTTTTAAAAAAAGATCTTATTTAGTTATTTGAGAGAGAGAGAGCAAGAGAGAGAGAGCACAAGCTGCAGGTAGGAGCAGAAGGAGAGGGAGAAGCAGGCTCCCTACTGAGCAGGGGACCAGACTCAGGGCTCGATCCCAGGATCCTGTGATCCTGACTGGACCCAAAGTCAGACTCTTAATGGGCTGAGCCACCCAGGCTCCCCTAGTGAACAATTGTGAGTTCCCATCAGAGAAATAGAAATTATAAAAAAGAGCCTAATAGAAATTTAAGGAATAGACTGTAGCATCTATGAAAGTAAATTTCCCTTGCTGATTAAAGGAAACACTCATTGTGGCTGAAGAACTTAAAAGAGATAATTAGAAACTTCCCTATGACCCTGCCATTGCACTACTGGGTATTTACCCCAAAGATACAGATGTAGTGAAAAGAAGGGCCATCTGTACCCCAATGTTTATAGCAGCAATGGCCACGGTCGCCAAACTGTAGAAAGAACCAAGATGCCCTTCAACGGACGAATGGATAAGGAAGATGTGGTCCATATACACTACGGAGTATTATGCCTCCATCAGAAAGGATGAGTACCCAACTTTTGTAGCAACATGGACGGGACTGGAAGAGATGATGCTGAGTGAAATAAGTCAAGCAGAGAGACTCAATTATCATATGGTTTCACTTACTTGTGGAGCATAACAAATAGCATGGAGGACATGCGGAGTTAGGAGAAGGGAGTTGGGGGAAATTGGAAGGGGAGGTGAACCATGAGAGACTATGGACTCTGAAAAACAATCTGAAGGGTTTGAAGAGGTGGGGGGGTGGGAGGTTGGGGGAACCAGGTGGTGGGTATTGTAGAGGGCACGGACTGCATGGAGCACTGGGTGTGGTACAAAAACAATGAATACTGTTATGCTGAAAATAAATAAAAAAAAAAAAAGAAATTACCTAATCTTAAGAACTGAGAGGGAGAAAGTATGGAAGTAATAGATTATTACTTTAATGGTACTTTAATACTATTAATAGAAAATAGTAGAGTCTCTCTGACCTTAGAGAAAGTCCCACATATGTAGATTCAGAATCACAGGAAGAGAGGTGAAAATAATGGTGGAGGAAAACGAAGTTTTGGGGGTTTTTTTAAAGAATTTATTTTTTATTTGACAGAAAGTGAGCGAGAGGGAGAATAAAAGTGCGGGGGGGTGGAGCAGAGGGAGAAGGAGAAGCAGGCTTCCCTTGAGCAGGGAGCCCAATGTGGGACTTGATCCTAGGACCCTGGGACCATGACCCAAGCTGAAGGCAGTCACTTAACCAACTGAACCACCCAGGCGCCCCTAGGAAAAGGAAATTCTTTGAAGGAATGATAGTAAAAAAAAAAAAAAATTCATAAAATTATATAAGAATATCAAATGTACCTATGCTTGAATATAGTTTCTTTGAATTTATCCTGTTTATGGTTAACACACTTAGCCTAAGTGGGATATTCACAATGAAAAATATGCTTAGACAGAAAGAATAAAAATGCTGAAAACAAAACACAAAAACAAAAGAAAAAAAAGAAAATCTTGAGAGCAGGCAAATTAGAAAGACCTTTTATCTTGGACCACAATACAAGAATGTTTACTGAATTTTCAACATGCAGGCAAACAATGATGCTGCTTTCTAGGCGCAGAAAGAAAAGAATGGTCTCCCTTAATTCTATGTCAAGTGAAAATATCCTTCAAAAATGAAAGAGATTTTTAAATAAAAGAAAGATGAAAATTTTTCACCACTGTTTCTGTATAAGAAAAAATGTCCACTGGATATTCATCAAGCTGAAGAGAAATGACACAAGATGGAAACTTGGTTTGTTGTTGTTTTTTTTTTAATCAGTAGACATTGCTATGGGATCCACTGTGTCCCTCCAACTCCCAAATTCATATACTCAAGTACAAAGAACCTCAGTACTCTGTATTAAAAGATAAGGTTTTTGAAGATGTAAATAAGGTAAAATGAGATCACTCAGGTGGATCCTGATCTCATGATACTGGGGTTCTTGTAAGGAGAGGGAGTGAGGACATGGACATGCACAGAGGGATGACCATGTGAGGACACAGGGAGAACATAGGGTCTACACGCCAGGGAGAGAGGCCTCAAGAGAAACCAGCCCTTCCCATGCCTGGAGCTTGGACTCCCAGCCTCTAGCACTGTGAGAAATCAATGTGTATTATTAGGCTCCCCAGTCTGTGGTTTTTTGTTATGGCAGCATGAGGGAATCAGACAACTGTTGATACACTAAACAACATGTCTGAATCTCAAAATCATGACGTTAAACAAAGAGCCATAAACAAATATACCCTAGGTTTCCACTTATGTGATTTTTAAGAACGGGCAAAATTAATTGATGGTGAAAACAGACACTGCAGATAGGGCATAAGGACTGACTGAAAATGGGATAATAAGAATACACTATACCTTGATTTCACTTGTGGTTACACATGGTTAGACAATTTCCCAAACTCACAGAGCTGAAAACTTATGAACTCTTATATAGCTTGATTTAAAAAAGGAGAAGAAGGAGAAGAAAAAGAGGAAGAAGAAGGAGGAGGAGGAGGTGGTGGTGGAGGAGGAGGAGAAGTAGGAGAAGGAGAAGGAAGAGGAGGAGGACAAGGAGGAGAAGGAGAAGGAGAAGTAAAAGTAGAAGGAGAAGAAGAAGAGGAAGGGGAAGAAGGAGGAGGAGGAGGAGGACGAGAAGAAGAAGAAGAAGAAGAAGAAGAAGCAGAAGCAGGAGGAGGAGGAGGACAAGGAGGAGGATGAGAGGACAATGAGGAGGAGAAGGAGAAGTAAAAGTAGAAGAAGAAGGAAGAAGAAGGAGGAGAAGGAGAAGAGGAAGAAGAAGGAGAAGGGGAAGAAGAGGACACGGGATGAACTCTTCAACCAGAATGCTAACTTTAACACTCTTTTCCAAGACACAGATGACAGCCATCAGGTTACCAATAATGCACAACATCAGAATATTTGGAAAACCCACCTCCACCAAATTGTCATCCCCATAATCTTCTGAGGTCCCTTAAAGCAGGCCTTCTTCTTACTAAGCATGCAAGTGCATGTCTGGCTCCAACGAATAACCCAAAAAATGCAACAAACAACAGTAACAGCAAATGAAATCCACTAATTCACAGAACAATCTTGAATTTCAACCCTCAAGAGAAACTTCAAATTCCCATTTGCATGCCAGATTCCTTTAACTATTGTAAAGAAATCCTTCAGAATCAATATCATTTGTGAAATATCACCATCCTAATTCACTTGACTCTCTGCATGGGAAGTCATGAGTCTGCATCGAAACAGGCTACACAAAATGTTTTCTCCCTAACGTCTCTGGCACTTGCAACTTTTCTCAATGCTTTGACCCCAAGCCGTAGAAGTCTTTCTTCATAATCTAAGAGATAAACGTTGCCCCAGTTTGTTGGTGACACAAGGCTCAAATATAGCATGAGACATTTCACAGTCATTTATTAATTCACTTCTGAATTCATTTACTCATTCTCTTCCGAATTCATTTACTCATTCTCTTCCCTAGTTGACCAGTCAGTGGCTAACCAATTGAGTGCCATTTTGGGTCAATCATGGTGTTAGCTGTAAGGGATACAGATGAGGAAAAACATGCAAAATTCCTTGCCCTAAATGGAGCTTGCATTTTAGTTAAAGAGAAGACAAAATAGATAAATAAATAAAAAGTAAAAAGAAGACAAATTTTCCAAAGCGACCAAGCAAAATATATTATATATTACATCGTGATATAGAGGAAATATGGAACAGGGTGGGAAGGCGTTGCAATTTTAGATATGGTTATGAGGAAAGCACTAAATTTACACCTGATTACTGTCTGGCAAACAGTATTTTAAGCACCTTTATAAATATCAGTATATTTGCTCTTCACAGAACCATCTGAAAAGGACACAGTGCCATGATTGTTCCATGACCTTCTTAACCATAGACCAAGCACACACTGCACACAAAGCATCCTAAAACACAAGAGATGATAACAGTCACTGACATTTACCATTCCTCTGTACGTTGCTGTCTTTATGAGCACAACTCACACGGGGGTTCCCCTGATGCGGACCATTCTATCCGTATTTGAATTCAGGGCATCTGCCATTGCCAAAGGGGAGCTCGGGTATTCTTTTTTTTTTTTTTTTAAAGATTTTATTTATTCATTTGACAGACAGAGATCACAAGTAGGCAGAGAGGCAGGCAGAGAGAGAGAGGAAGGGAAGCAGGTTCCCTGCTGAGCAGAGAGCCCGATGTGGGGCTCGATCCCAGGACACTGAGATCACGACCTGAGCCGAAGGCAGAGGCTTTAACCCACTGAGCCACCCGGGCCCCCTACCCTCAAGCTCTGTCCCTCATGGGCTGATTTAATAGTCCCCAAAAGAACATTCGCCTGACGTACAAGACAAACCCACAGTTTCCAGAAGATCTCCATTATTTCAGTGGGATGCTTTGCAGAGATAAGCAATGTGCACAGACTGCTGTAGACATGCATTTTTTTCCCTCACTTTTAATGCTTCCCTTCTTAACACTCCTTTGACTGCTGCTTGCTCTGCTCTGATATCCACAGGGGACGAACAATCGGGGAACTCCCCATATGGGTCCCATGAGACCCTAGCAAGGCGAGATGGGAACATGCACCCTGAGATCTGCTCCCAGAAACAGCCTAGCCAGGGGACTAGGCAAGATCCCAAAAGTGTTAAGCATGCATCGAATCCTCCCAACACCCAGGGTCAATGCATCTTTGGAGGAATATTCTCCAGTTCATCACCGCGCCCAAGAAGTTGAGGAATTCGTAAAGTGGGAATGTGAAAAGTGGTGCTTCTCACACTGTCACGTGCATTGACTCTCTGGGAGCTCTTGCCACAGTGAATGCCCAGATTCTGATCTTGGGGGGTCAGAGCCTGACCTTCTGCTCTTCTCAGAAGATCTCTGGTATTGCCAATACTGTGGATGTTTGGGCTAGTTTGCGTAGCCTGATGGTCCTAAATTGTCCAAAATTCTTAAGTCTGGAGGGATATGCAAATAGAGTGAAATCCAAGGGCCAAGAAGCCTGAGGGCTTTCAATATGTCCAGTATTTAGTGCTACCATATGTGTGAAGGGGGCTGTGAATTATTGCAAAAGCCTTATTTTAAGCTCAAAATGTCTTTGGGAAATTAAGAAGACAGATATGAGGGGCACCCGGGTGGCTTGGGTGGTTAAGTGTCTGCCTTTGGCTCAGGTCATCATCCTTGGGATTGAGCTACGAGTCAGGCTCCCTGCCCAGTGGTAAGCCTGCTTCTCCCTCTCTGACTCCCCTTGTTTGTGTTCACTCCCTAATAAATAAAATTAAAAAAAAATACACATTATTTCCTCTTATACCTATTTTTAAAAATACCTTAGAAAGGGAGCACCTGGTGACTCAGTTAAGCATCTGACTCTTGATTTCAGCTCAGGTTATGATCTCAGGGTCGTGGGATTGAACCCCCTACTGGGCTCTGCACTGAGCATAGAGCGTGCTTTAGATTCTCGCTGTCTGTCTCCCTCGTTATTTTTAAAAACAAAACAAAACAAAACAAACAAAACAAACAAAACCAAAACCAACAACAACAAAAGACCCAAAATGAAAATTCAAAGACAGGTTAAGTAAATAGAGAAAAATAGTATTACAGTTAGTGTCCCGTGCACTTTAGCCTTTAATTTTCAGATTTTTCAATAATATGTAGATGCCTTAAATGGTTTTCTGTCCCCATAAATCCAGTCAAAATTCTCCTCCATCTATTAAATCTTCAAAATAAACATCATTGACACAGATGAAGCCCACTTACTTGTTAATGCAAAACCAAGAATACAGATGTAGGTAAAAATTTCCCTCACAGGGGACAAAAGCAGTGTTTCCAATGAAGAGTGATTATTACTTTTGTTTGAGGACACGGCAAGTCATGCAGAGCAGAGAGAAAGCCTCAGAATCCCTTCACAGAGCATCCGTATGCTACAGATGTAGAATATGAAGTCGTCACTTTGCTCGAATTACCCAGGATGGCACTGCGGGGTTGGCAGAGAAAGAAGTCAAAAATCCCCCTGATTGCAAAGCATGTTCCTCTTCAGGACTACCTACAACTTCTGTCTCCTGCATCAAAGAGGCGTAGCTATTTTCAACTTCAGTAGGAAGGAATGGGTCAAGAGGACCACAGCTAAGAAGAAAAGGCTGGAATAATGAGCCACAGTGCCCTCCTGACTTACATAATCTGCCAAAAGGGAACTCAGCAGGAGGCAGAGAAAGTGAGAGCAAGCAAAGTTGGTAAAAGTAGGTTTCCCAGAATCAAGACTTTCACAGGTCTTCCTTGAGCTGTGTGCGATTGGTTAACAAAGTCTTTCGCTTTTTGGTCTACAAAGTTGTAGAAAGTATTATGTGCTTTGTCTTTCTTGGTATCCCTCTGTTCCTCTCTTTGGGAGGGGGAGATTCTGGCCTAATAATGAATTAAAAATGAGGAAACTAAATTGATTCTTTAACATTCATGGGAGCCTGAGAAACCAAGTCATTTTTTTTTTAACTGTAAAAATTCTAAAGAGTAAAGAAAACAGGTGGAGTGAACGTGCACGGCCTTGGAAGTTAGGAAACAAAAGTTGTTTTTCTAGTTCTTTTACCTATTCACTATGGGGTGAGTTCTTCACTTTGGAGACACTCATGATCGGACTAAGTTTTAGTACACGCATTGACATCATGTCTAGAGCATTCCCATAATAATTTTACATATTTATACACACAACTATATGGTGGGGAGCCTGAATTTTGCAATGATTGATAGATAGATAGACAGACAGACAGACAGATGGAGGATTAGAGTATACCACCACAAAATATGCCACTTTGCCATAAGGATTATTTTGAGTTCAAGGCAACCAAGAAGCAGTAGATACAAGAAATACTCTCTGCCCTACTCCCTCCTGGCTAAAAGTAGGACATAAATTTCCCTTTGTGAAGGTGCTCCGAGGAGCCAACCCCCTTTTCCTCGGGTCATGTCTCCATAATTTATTGCCTTTTGTTAAAATGGTATATAAAGCCCCTGAGTCTACCTGCCTCTCTGTGTTTTTCACTTATTTTCTGTGATGTCCCCATGCATACAAAAATGTTAGCACCAATAAATGAGCATATGCCTTTTATTCTGTTGACCTGTCTTCTGTTAGTTTAATTCACACCTCCCAGATACAGATACTAAGAGGGTAGAGGGAAAAAAGATTTGGTTTTTTGTTCCCCCTCCCATACAGTTCAGAGAGAGAGAAACATCGTTGGATGGATGGATGGATGGTTGCATGTTTGAATGGACTATGGATGGATGGATGGATGGATGGATGTGTGGATAGATGGATGGGTGGATGAATGGATGATGGATGGATGGATGGGTGGATGAATGATGGATGGATGGACAGATGGATGGATGGAAAGATCATTAAATAAGCACACAGATATAAGTAGAAATAATAAATAGAAAGATTCCAAATTGTGTCTTCTGCAAAGGGCTATTTTCATGACTAAATAAGATAATCTATTTCAACATCCAGTATTATCTATCATCTACATTTTGTTACCACTTTAATGTTGTGTACATTATTATTTCTGAATGAAGATCTTCACTTAATGAAACTTGTTCTTTTTTAGGCAAAATGTTTTTTATAGTGAGTACAATGAAAAGGCACTGGGAAGTGAAAGTGTTTTTCTATCGTTTTTAATACTCAGCGACAGATGTAACTATAGAGGAGAAACTTTGGATTCCTGTTCACTGTTATAACTGAGGCTTCCCTTTTGGAACTTCAGTCCCGAATTCTGCTTCCTATATGGTGTAGATGCTAACACTTGTCACCTTTAAGAATTATCTGTGTTCAACAACTCAGCATCTCCAAGAATGCTCAGTGCAAGCACTGCGGGGGTCAGAACAGGCACAGAGCTTATCTGCATGACTGATATCAGAATAAAATCCCACAAAGATGAGTCATTGAACCAGACATTAATCCTTGTCTGGCTCTATCAATGCTCATGGATTGGGAAAACCAACATTATTAAAATGTCTATACTCCCTAGAGCCATTTACAGACTTACTGCCATCCCTATCAATCTATCCCTATCAGACCAACAGGGTTGCTCACAGAACTAGAACCAATAATCCCAAAATTTGTATGGAATCATAAAAGACTCTGAATAGCCACAGCAATCTTGAAAAAGAAGATCAAACCCGAGGTATCCCCATCTCAGATTTCGAGATATACTACACAGCTGTAGTCATCAAAACAGTATGGTACAGGCACAAAAATTGACACACCGTCTATAAAGATCCAGAAATAAACCCACAACTATATGGTTAATTATTCTTCAACAAAGCAGGAAAGAATACGCAATGGTAAAAGACGCTGTCTCCAGCAAATGGTGTTGGAAAAACTGGACAGCTACATGCAGAAGAATGAAACTGGACCACTTTCTTACACCACACACAAAGATAAACTCAAAGTGGATAAGTGGATTAAAGACATAAATGTGCAACCCAGACCACAGAACTCCTAGAAGAAAATATAGGCAGTAATTTCTCTCACATTGGCCGTGGCAACATTTTTCTAGAGATGTCTCCCAAGGGAAGGGAAACAAAAGCAAAAGTTAGCTAGTGGGACTACAGTGAAACAAAAAGCTTCTGCAGAGCAAAGGAAATAATCCACAAAACTAAAAGACAATGTACTGAATGGGAGAAGATATTTGCAAATGAAATATCCGATAAGGGGTTAGTATCCAAAATATATATAGAACTTACACCTCAACACCAAAAACCCCACACAAATAATGGAATTAGAAATGGGCAGAAGACATAAATAGACATTTTTCTTAAGATGAAATGCAGATGGCCAACGGACACATGAAAAGATGTTCTTCACCACTCATCGTCGGGAAAAGACAAATCGAATCAACAATGAGCTGTATCCCCTCACACCTCTCAGAATGACTAGTATCAAAACCACGAGAAACCACAAGTGTTGATGAGGATGTGGAGAAAAAGGAACTCTTGTGCCCCTGTTGCTGGGAATGCAAGCTGGTGCAGTGACTGTGGTAAACAGCACTGTGGTAATTTTTTGAGAGTCCTCAAAAAATTAAAAAAAAGAAATACAATACAATCCAGTAATTCCACTACTGGGTATTTACCCAAAGTATAGGAAGACATTAATTCAAAAAGATATGTGAACCTGAATTATGTGAAGCCTTATTTTCGATAGACAAATTATGGAAGCAGCTAAAGTGTCCAACCATAGATGAATGGATACAGAAGATGTGGTATATATATATATATATATATATACCACAGGCATTGCAAAGAATGAAATCTTGCCATGGACCCACACTGGTCATTCCAAACCCCTTGTTCCCAGAATGGGTCCACCATGCCACATTGAACTGATGAGTCACAAAACAAGATTTGTTGGTTGGGGCTGCTGGGGAACAGAGGCCAATCATGGTCCGTACATCAGGATGTGGATGAAGACACTTTGGTTGCTACTGGCCACCACCTACAGCCATGATGAAGCTGTTGCTTCAATGGGAGAGGTGGGGTATATGGACCTTGATGGCACAATGAAACTGATGAAGCAAGCCATCTCTTCTAAGGTCCACTCCATTAGATGCAATATTGGCCCTCGGTGTTTAAACCACTTTGAGCTAGGTCTACCTGCCCTATATTTCCCCATGGAGGTTCATTATGAAGCCATCTTCATTTATCAAACTCCCAGACCATTTCCTATCTGGCTGGAGCTGACGTCAGAAGATGTACAAGACACAGTATCTCCTTTCTAAGACCTTTCGATATTCTTCTTCCAATGCTTGTCTGTTGCAACTGCAATGGTTCATTAGAAAAGCTAATCTTTTCTTTTTTTTTTTTTTTTTTACAATTTTTTAAATTATTGTATTTACTTATTTGAGGGGAGGGGAGAGCAGAGGGGGAGGGATAGGGACAAATGGTCTCCATGGTGACTGTGGACCCCAATGCAGGGCTTGATCTCAGGACCTTGAGATCATGACCTGAGCCAAAACAAAGAGTTAACAGCTTAACTGACTGAGCCACCCAGGCACCCCCATCCTTAACAATTTAAACAACTCCTCAAAGAGGCAGAGTATGTTACTCCTTAATTAAAATTAAAATGTAGGGGTGCCTGGGTGGCCCAGTGGGTTAAGCCTCTGCCTTCGGCTCAGGTCATGATCCCAGGGTCCTGGGATCGAGCCCCGCATTGGGCTCTCTGCTCAGCGGGAAGCCTGCTTCCTCCTCTCTCTCTGCCTGCCTCTCTGCCTACTTGTGATCTCTGTCTCTGTCAAATAAATAAATAAAATCTTAAAAAATAAAATAAAAATATACGTGTCACTTCATGTCCAAAGGAGCTAACTTTCAACAATCCAAGTTAGTTTCCTGAGTATCCTTTTAAAAAAGTTTTCTTGTCACTCGTATGTTTATTGTTTCTTTCATCTCAAGATGAACCCAGAAAGAATAAGACCCAAGTGTTAACACGAATAAATATTTATGCTATACTTCTAATGAAACAAAGTGAAATAAGTATAACATGAGCCTATCTTTGTAACACAAGTATCACATACAGAAAGATACAGTTGTTACATGCATGTATATAAATATATAGTTGTATATTTATACAACTTTATACAAATTTATACAACATATACAGTTGTACATGTTCCCATTTGCTGTAACCTACACAGAAATACATAGGTTGCAGAATTACCTGCCAATTAAATTGGTGGCTTTAAGCAAACATGTATCATTTCACTTTGTGTCTCACAGAAGTGTATGTAGCATTTTAACTTGTTCCCCCGAATTCTTAGGTTGTATTCAAAAAATGTTTAAAATGCATTGAAATCATATACTTTTCATTGGACAAACAAAGCATTCACTGGGTAAATATGATTCACCAAAGTAATGGGCCCTAGAGATTTTTTTATATTCTCCACTGTTTTAGAGAATCATTGCCTCTGTGCTTCTCCATCATAACTGAAAATAAACTACAGTGGCATAATTCTCTCCTATACTGTGTATTTATTTTTTTCACTCATCAGTCTCTTAGATATTCTCTACAATCAAGAATAAAAACATAAAACTTCATTAGAAAGGTACTGACTGCATAGGTCTGATTACCATGTCCCAAATCTATAGATTGACCAAGTTCCAAACAGCCAATATGACAGATTAGACAGGAGAGGTAGGTCATTTTTATAGATAAATGTAATTTTATCACTAACTTTGTTTGAGAGCATTTCTAGAGCAAGCATGCCAAAATAAAGCCAATTCCATAATTGATTGATTTGGGTCAGGAGGTGGGAGCTATTGTTCCCAGACTGATTTTCCCTTTAATAAATACTTTATAAAGCTAACCCTTTATAAATCACTAAAGACATTTCTATAATTGCTTCAGAATTGGTCACATATGCAAACATACTCTTTATTTCACTTGGATTTACAAATTTTCCTTTGTTTTCACTAGCATTAGTCTGTCTCTTGGTGGACACTGAGGCTAATAAATGGCTTCTACAAGGAGACTTGAGAACACCTGTGTTTATATCCTTTGTTTAATCTTGGATTCTCAGCCTAGAGCACAACAGAATCAGCCGGGAACTTCTAAAACGGAGGCCTGGGTCATGCCCACCGTTTTATGTTATCAATGATGCTACCTTATGGTGTGTTTGCTTTCAATTATAAATCCTCCCCAATCACCTAGATGTTCACCCCAAAAGTGCACTTGGTGGGCTGTGTCTGCTCACTGATTCAGCACAGACAAGCTTCTCCTTAGTTTTGCCAGTGTTTTGTCCCTCATGATGAGGAGATGGCTCTTGTAGCCATCCAATCATTTCATTTTCTGCTTCATTTTTCTGAAGGATACTTCATTAAGCAGTGTGCACTGAATCTTGGAAAATTATGCGCAGAGAAGACACGGGGAGGAGCAAAAACCCTCACTGGATCTTTGAAAGGGGAAATGGTGTGGGTACGTAGGCTTCACTGGATTCCACACTGTACATACAGTAGCACCTGCATTACCACCTGACGTGTGAGGCTCTTTCAGACCAGACACGTGTGCAACATCTGAGTTGTAACACTATGAGATTATTGTTATAAAATTGTAAGTTATAAGATTCTGAAGGTAAAAATGAATGGGCTTTTTCTTTTTCTGCAATTGCCTTAAATTCAATAAAATAGACATCTCTCTCTGCAGAAGAATAAACCATTTAAATTAGAAATCACCAATTATACACTATTTCCAGGCTAACTGCATCTCCATGCATAAAATATTGGTAAAAAAGAATGAAAGCCTTTGTAATCTTATCTCTTTAATTGCTGGATAACTAGCACATTGGCATGGAAAGTTTAAAGCCAAAAAAAAAAAAAAGATTCAAGATGAGTTAAATAATCAACAAATGTGGCTCATAAGCACGATGGAATATTACTCAGCTTTGAAGAGGAATGAAATCCTCACATGTCACACAATGTGGATGTATCGTGGGGACATTGTGGGGATGAAAAATGAGGTTCCCTGTGCCCTTCTGAGTTCTTGGTGGAAATCCCTGTAGTGAAAGACAGATTAATAAAAGAAAAGGAAACAGAAGCTCATTAACACATTTACCTTTGCTATATATGGGAGATAGGTGGGGAAAGGGAGTAACTAAAAGCAGGGGCTCAGAACTCTGGCTGTTACAGCAACTTTAGCAAAGAAGAATAAACTCATGGAGAAATAATAGGAAAAAGAACATGGTCTGGGGCTTCCCAACCATGAACTGTGAGAAGATAAACCAATGGGACATGAGGGGTAGTCAGTAAGGTGCATTATATAGATTTGTCTCGTTTGTCCTCCAGCATGGTCAGGTCTAAAGTTGTTTCTGGAGGCTAACCCTTGTCCTTCTAGGCAGAGGGTGGAGGTGGAGGGACACCTTTGCACATTTATGTCCTGCTTTCAGGCACATAGGGAAGCTCAGGGAGTTTTTCTTATATCTGCTTCTTCTCAGTTGACTCCAGCTCAAAATAATCCCTGTGCGAAAGTGGCATATTTTGGGGTGGCATTTTCTGCTATCTTTTAACAATATCCTAAGTGCAATAAGACAGACACAAAAGGACAAATACTGCTTCATTCCACTTACATGTAGTACCCAGCACAGCCAAAATCATAGGGACAAAGTAGATTCGTGGTTTCCGGGAGCTGTGGGGTGGTGGGGAGGGAGGAGCGGGGAGCTGTTGTGTAACAGGTACCGAGTTTCAGCTTGGGAAGAGAAGAAAAGCTCTAGCTATGGATGGTGGTGATGATGGTACAAGAATGGGAAGGTACTTAGTATCCTTGATGCAGACACTTCAATGAAGCTTTAAAAAAAAAAAAACCTCCAGTGGGATTTCCTTCCATCATGTCTGCCTCATGCACTGAAATGCACTTCCCACCCATCAAAACAAGTTGAATTCCTAGAATCGTTTTGTAACTCGAACCGCGGCCAACCGTGGACAGATGCCGAATGGAAAGAATGGCCGGTCTGTTTCCACATTCCTGAATGGAGAGTCATCTTTTTTGGTCATTGCCTTGGAAAGAATTCTTGTGACATGCCAACCGACTATGGTATCATTCCGGAAACCTTTATCCCCCACATGGTGTGACAACAAGGACTGTGTGGGGAGAACGTTCCAGAATAAGACTGGTCTCTCTGCCAGGGTAGAAATAGACTGTGTAGCCTGAGGTCAGACACTCCGTGTGTCCCTCTTGTATCCCTAGCCTGTGAGCTGTGGTCCCAAGGCTGCCATGTAGCTCCTAACAGTGCCAGGGAGGGTAATGAGATGATGTCTGTGGTTCCATGGGGGGAGGGGGGTGTTCCAAGGGAATGGAATGCACATAAATGAGCTGTATTTGGGTGTTCACACATCACTATCAAATTCTATGTAGAATCACTAGATTCTTAACCATGGCAGGAAACAGCCCTTCTCATGAGTCTTTATCATTATATCAAATGACCTTTGCAAATAAAGAGTTTATCAGTTCTTCTGTGGTGATGGTCAGCTTAGGGCCAATGTGTCCTACTTGTCCATCAAGACCCAGCTTATGGGCTGTCTCCTTTGGAAAGTCCTTCCTGATTCCCCAGACCAAAGGAATCGTTAGCTCAGCTGTGCTTGATTACCCAGACCATGATGGGCAGCTCTTCTCTCTGGCTCAGAAGAAGGGCTAGTCCTAGACTTTCGGTCCTAAATGGCATTATTCAGAGGTGTTATGCCCCCTGGGCACAGCTTAACAAATGTTGCTTGAGCAGAGCTGGACATCCCTAAGAGGTCCTTAAAGTGGGGGGACCCTAGGCTTGGACCACGAGCCACCATATCGTATCACCTGTTGGACTACTGGCTTTTACATTGGCCTTTTGGATACATTTCACTGGTAAAGTTTCCTGATCTTTTTAAAACCCAAGGCACAAGCAGAGAAATTGAACATTTTTTTTTTAAAGATTTTATTTATTTGAGATTAGGTAAGGTTAAGGTAGATGCTTAACTGACTGAGCCACCCAGGTCCCCATGAACAATTTTTTTTTTTTAAAGAACTTGAAGTCCTGGCCCACAGTATACACAGAACCTAGCTAAGCAACTTTATCCTCTGTCCACACTGATGATAGAATCATCACCACCACCGGATCCAAGTCCGCTCCAGCCGGAGGCACATAAAATCTGAGAATCAGAGCCGCCGACTTTGCCCACACAGGACACCGCTGCTCCCATGTATCCCCTTTTGGGGGGAACACCAGTGCAGGGAGGAGAGGTCAGCTAGAGGACTGAGGAAGGCTGTACCCATGCTTTCCATGTCATATGCCAGGTCCATTTGGGATGCACAAGGCTATTCCTCTGGCCAAGTCACTACGGCTTATCAGCGCCTCCCCACTGGGCTCCCAAGGCTGGGAAGTATTGCTTCTCTGATGCACGCCTTGCTCTCAGGGCTTCGGTGACTCACACAGAGCAAATATCCTGCTTTCCCATTGGATCCTCCTCTGTCTCAGCCCCAGACCATTCACCTACAGTGCCCGCAGCCCTGAGAGTCAGCACTCTGTCTCTCTGGCTGGCGGGGGCTCCTGTCTAAACAGCCCCCCAGACTCAGAGTAACCGTGCCCCTGCCTGCTGGTCTAGGGGCGGGCAGCCAGACTCCACATGTCAGGGAGTTGGCAAACCCAGGCTTAGGGGTAATATCATGGGGCATTGTTTGGAATATATCAATCATTAGGGTTTAAATCTGAGCCGGGATATGGAGTTCACCTCTCTCTGCAAAAGGCAGGAAGAGGGACAAGCTGAATGGCTTCTTCTAGAAGAACTCTGTCCCCACTGAGGGCATCTCAAGATGTCTCAGAAACTGAAGCCACCCCAGAGGGTCGGGACTCCCCAAGCCTTACAGAGGCAGATGCTCCAAACTGGGGAGTCTTTGGTGGGTCTTTGCAATGCTGTGAAGGAAACACCAAGGAAAGGCTGGTCTGAGCAAGAATGCAAGCTCTGGGAAGCCAGGCACTGGGTCTGTCCATCCTTACATCCCGCTCTCTGCACAATGGTGGGCCCTTGGGGATTCACAACCCCGAGGAGAGATAATATTACTTGTTAAGCTCTGCCTGTGCCCCTGGAAGCAGTGTTGGAATCAAGACCCCGTTTCAAAGAGCTTACGTTTAATGTTACCTCCCAGGAGACATCAGTATGAATGTGTCTGTCGTCAGGATATATATACCTTTCTCTGTGCACCTGCTGGGTGGGGAAGGAAGGTGTGCACTAAAGATAGATGGGGGCAGACTGCTGTACCCTCCGGATCCAGGGAAATGTGTAGCAAAGACGACTTCCAGATGACAAAGAAGAAGGCGGCTCCACAGGGAACAAGCCATCACTTTGAGCTAATAAGGCCAGTTGCAAAGTCTCAAAGGGTTGACGATCATCACGGAAACTTACTCTGTGTATTCCAGAGCGTGCAAAGATCTAGACTGTCAACAGCTCAACCATTCAGTGCTAACCATCAAAAAATATGCGTGCGTCGATGGGCAGATTCGGAGACGGTAGACAGAAGGAGACCCAGGGAGAGACACACAGAGACAGGCAGGTAGGGAGAGAGACAGCGACGGATTGAGAAGTAATGAGAACCTGTCTCTTCCAGATACATCGCTCGGCATGCATTGCAAACCCTATAAAAGTAAAGCTAAAAAGGGGACTTCTAAGAATAAAATACGAGAGTCTTCAAAGCAAGCTTCATTCATTTTTCTTTCAACATGTCATTGTGGCTACTCAGATCTTAGATGTTGTGAACTGGCTGCCTGCCTGTTCCATTTACATACACACATATATAACTCATGTATATATGTATGCATATACATGAATATATATATATATATATATATTCATCAGTAGTACAGACGTCTGGGTTCGTGCCGGTATTTTTTAAAATTTAATAATAGATCGCAGTCATTTTCCCATCCCAATAAACCACAGAGCATTTGACTGTCTCGCTGTTATAAGGGAGGAAAAACATTCCCTCTATCCTCTTAGGTTTTGTGATGGATCCTGAGAATTAAGCTGACACAAGATCCATGACCAGGACAAAAGGATTCAGATTTGGGGTAGTATTTTTTGCAGGCACACAGGGGATTTCGAAAGAAAAAGGAAGAGCCTAAGAAGGGGTTAGTACTGAGAGGTGAGTTATGTCTTTCTTAACAAGGCATGATAAATTTGTGAAGAACCAAGAAGAGAAGGAAAAGGGCAGTGGGTTGGTGGAAAAGAACTAGGAAACCCGGGGTACCCAAAGGGGCAATACGGGTTTTTCTGGGTTTCTTTCTAGGGGTCCACTCTGGCACTGACTCCCATGCTCGGTGATAAGAATATTCTTCTCTTCCTGGTACAAAGAGGACACCTGTCTCCTGGGAAGGCTCTGCTTTGGTTGGCACAGAAAGGGGGAGGTCCCAGCACTGTTTCTGCCTTTTCTCAAGTAACTTCGCTGAAAATAAGCTGTTATAGCAGCGTATTTGGGGTGACCTACCCTGAGCCCTTTCACATACTTTGAGGTACATAGACATTATATTCTACATCTTTCTCAGTTGTGCCAAGTGGCCTTAATCTAGTAAAGTTTTGACACTGGCTTTACCCCCGAAACATGTTCCCCAAGGAACATGCAATGGTTTTCTCCACTATAGAGGGACGGGGAAATGGAAGGTTTGCAATGTTCACCACGTACACTCTGCCCATCCACGTCTGAGTCATGGCTGAGTACAAATTCCTGCAAACCGCCGTGCTCCTAGAATGCCTTCCATAAATGCTTGCTGGATCATGGAAATCACGCCAGTGCAGATAACCGGGGTGTTGAGGACTGGACCCCACAGGTAGGGAGGCTGACCCATGCCACTGTGGGAAGCACACGGTACCTGGCACTTGTCTCTTTGTGCCTAAGAGCAGATTCCAAAGAAGAATGGGGGCCCAGGCAGGCTGAGCTACTGTGACAGAGGACCCTGGGGAGGCCAGGGGTGCCAGTGTCTGCTGACGGGTGTCTTTGAGAAACCCAAGGAATGAAACAAGGACCACACACCAAAAGTGATCAAATTTCTGGGTCTCTCTGCCAGTCACGCATGAGCTCCAGGCCTGCCCCAGGAGCCGTTCCCACTGTGTCTGACCACATGTGCACTATTTTAGGGGACAGTCACCTATGATCCTTGCCTGCCCTAGGAGCCATCCCCACCGTGTCTGAGCACACGTGCATTATTTTAGGGGACAGTCACCCATGAGCTCCTGGCCTGCTCCAGGACCCGTCCCCACCATGTCTGAGCACACATGCACTATTTTAGGAGACAAGTGGATGGACAGGCTACTCCCTACATGGGACTGGCACAGTCTGTGTACAGGTATGGTGGAGAGGGACAACAGATCCCTCCATCACACTATTTTTAAAAATCCGGCAAATGAAAAAAAGTTCAAAATGTCTGAACAACTAGAAGAAAGTGTACTGAAATAGGTTTAAGAGATTGGAATTATGAAGAGTGGTCCAAGGGACCCCAAACACGTAGACCCTCGTTGGGACGCATATTGGAATGCCAAATCCCATCAATGTCAAAAGGTTGGGCACGAGAGACAAGACACTATGAACCCCTTTGAAAGATAAGTGAATCCGGGATAAAACCCGAAGTGGATTAGTTCCCAGCTGCGTGTAGAAGTCCTACACATCAAGAAGGAAGTGGGACACTTAAGAACACAGTGATCTAATTAGCATGAAAAGGGAAAGTATGGTACAGGAGACTGAAAAGCTAAAAATGTTAAGAAACTGTGCTCAACCCCTAAAAATCAAGAAAGCATGCCTTCAAATGATAGGAGGCTACCATTTGAAAGCAATTAGGTTGTTTTAACAAACGTCAAGGTAAGCCAAGTGTTTTCAAGGTTGTAGAAAACGGGAATTTTTCATTCTCTCCTGATAAATCTGCATTACTTCATGTTTTTTATCTTCATTTAAGAATCCAGGTTGGTTAGGTTTAACAAAACATACGGAAGGTAGATTTAATTGAAAACAGAAGGAAATCTGTTGCTTTCCCACCCCCCATGCCGCACCCTAGGATAGTTTTGGTTTTTTTTTTTTTTTTTTTTTTTGTATTTTAATCGTTTTCCTTACATTTTTACTTCCATTAAGCCACCCTATCTAAACATAACAACCTCAAATAAAAGCAGCTTCACATATAATGTAATTTAATGTGCAAAAATGTCAGAAGTTACTCCCCGTGGTGAAGACTAAAAAGCATCCTTTGAGCATTCTCTCCAAAAAGACATTTCCTGAGTTACAATATCTCAGAGAACAAAATGGATACATTGAAACCTGGAAAGGTCAAGGAATAATGAAACCATCTCATTATGCACTTGTGAAAATGAATAAACGTACACTGCATAAAACTTAAGAATATTTGCTGTTTGCAAACCTAGGCTGTATTGTTTTCATCTCCCCTTTGTAGTTTTCATGACATTTTCATGATATTTGGGGGAAAAAATGAGGCACAAAAGCATGCATAAGAAACCATCCAGCTCCCCCTACCTCCCCCCCAAAAAAGAAGAAAAAGTGAAATAAAATTACTGAAGTTTTAGAGAAGGAAATCCTGCTGGGATGAAGTAATTTGGTGACTTCAGGACTTACCTTTCATAAACTCAATTTGATCTTGTAGTTGCTATATTTTAATGATTCATTCATTAAATGGTGTTCTAAACCACTAAATGTACGAATCACCCTTTTATGCAGAGTTGCCTACCTGGGGGGTTCCTAGATTGCCCTCGGTGAAATCTTGGGACAATGTCTGTAACATGAAAGATCCTTACCACCCACCACCACCAGCAGAGTTCATCTACGTGGATCACAGCTGTGAAAGGGACTTCAAAAAGTATATTTTAATTGAAATAACTCTGGGATCTGGCAAAATGGGCCACTGTCAACACCAGGAGCTTAAAAAAGGGAAAAGTTTTGGAGCGTCTGGGTGGCTCGGTCAGTGAGCCCCAAGCCCCTCGTTGGGCTCCCTGCACAGCATCAAGTCTGCTTCTCCCTCTCCCCCTGCTCCTGCCATCTTGCTTTCTCAAATGAATCCATAAAGTATCTTAAGAAAAAAAGAAAAAGGAAAAGGTTTTATTTTTAAATTTTAAAAAATGGACAGTGGAAGAAAACAGGACAACTAATTTTCATGGCATGCCCATGGTCTGCAGATGTTTCTTGGGGCCACTGTGGTAGGTCCCCCGTGACGTGGCCATGGATTGCTGTGAATCACGGCACACATGTGTTCTCGCAGCAAGGGTGCCATGCGGAGATCGCTGAGAGAACGGGGACGTCATCTCTAGAGGACCGCTGGGATTTGCCCCAATGCGGGATGAAGCCCAGACAGCTCCAAACCATGCTGGCAGAGGACTTGCTCCTCACGTTGCACATGAGCGTTGATCTCCCACTGGCTCGGTTTCCCCCTCCCTCACCAGAGAAGTAGGATCTGTGAACATCACGCTTAAGATGACAGATTCTAACCCCACATAGGAATTCGGATATTTATGGCCACGTGTCACAACATTATCTCCGGTACCTATGTTAACAGATAACGCTCTAAAGTAAACTGTAGCGTGATTTACGTTTCCTTCTACTTACATGGAGATGGTCATAAAACACACACTTTAGGGAATGTCACCCCCGTAGAAAACCTGCTGAAGGAGACTGGCGTTGATGAGCAAGGACACTGAAAACGTGTCACTCGTAAGTCTTCCTGGAAATAAATAAGCATTTGGAGATGTGCTCCAGTGAAATGTTAGATTAATTAAAAAAAAAAAAAAATTGGAGGCCGTAAGCCACAAAGGAAGAGACAGCAAATGGGGGAATCTGTGGAACTACAGATTGATGTCTGCATAACGATGGTAAGGACCATGGCAAGACAGAATATAAATGTTAAGATTTGGGGAAGAATGTCTCCTCATGGGGTCGGTGATGAGGACGTCATTTTTTTAAAAGATGGGACTATTATCCTTCACCAAGCAGAAGAAATAACACTAACACATCACGGAGATGGCTTACAAAATGAAAAAGGACGCGTATGAATCAATAAATTCAATGGAGGGAATCTCTGATTCCCCCAAGAGAAGGTCGAGAAGGGGAGAGAGAAAGAGAGAGAGAGAGAAGATGGAAGGAAGGAAAGGAAAGGAAAGGAAAGAGGAAGGGATATAGGGAGGGAGGAAAGAAGGAAGGAGGGAAGGAGAGAAGAAGGGAAGGGAGGGAAGGGAGAAAATTTTCCAAATAAGACGTCTGAGAACATAACTGAATAAATGAATTAATAAAGCTGTAACTCCAGGACTCTAATAAATTTGTCCCACATTCGTTTCATTAACTATATGTTTTTTTACAAAGCAGGTGTAGGTGTTGACTGTCATTTTTCCTTCTCGTGCTGCAGGTTGCTTTGAAACGTGCATCAGTGGTCCAGCGCCAGGAAAGGATGCCACTGTTAGCAGCCGGCACTGGCCATAAATGCTCATTTCACAAGACGGTGACGGCCTCAGCATCCATCAGACGGCATCCCCATGGGCGGTGTAAAGAGCAGAAGCCAGGAGAGAGGTTGCAGGATAATAACAAGTAATACGGACAGAACCAACCGTTGAGTGATACAACGTGTGACTGAAGCATCTCATCCCACCCTTGGACGGGGCTGGTCCACTCATGCTTGGGGGCTCATAACAGTGGAGGAAGGGGGCTGGGAATGCTGGGTGTGGGGGAAGCAGGCACCAGGAGGCAGGATTCAATGGGGATGACAGAGGAGAACACCAGGAAATGAGAACAGGGTGAAGGTTCACAGCCTCTGGCTTTGACTCCAGACAAATGGTGGCCAAAGCAGAGAATCTGACCCACAGCACAGCCCTGGGGCATGTCTCCAACCCTGGGAGCATTTTCTTATTGCTTTCATAATCCAGGTAACTTTTTCTACCCCAAGCATCTCTTCGAAGCTACTTCTCCCTCCACTGGAATTGGATCTGCTTCCATCCTTGTCCAGCTGAGCTTAAAAACCTTGCCTTGAGGATGCAGCCTGGGGTCTTGCCACAGCTAGCCAACACCATGTGTCTGGGCGGCACTCCAGAGTGGCTTGACTTCCCCGAGTTGATGACCATCAGGTGCACGGAGAGGAAATAGAAGTCGGAGACTGAGTGCCAGGGGTTTCTGTATACCAAGCGGAAATGTGCATGGCGAGCTCGCGACTAAGGAATTCATCATATTAATACAGAAGGCCGGGTGGAGCAAACTTGCCACACGGCATTCAAGGGCTAGGACCTGCACCTGCTGTGCCTCAAAACATTTATTTAAGCTCTCACTCGTGATCTTCTTAGTTCTGCCAGTGATGTCCATCCAGGTTTATGCACCCTCCCTGTGCTCTTGACGGTATTTGATGGTTCTCAGACTGCCAATTACATTCAGAGCTGGCTGGCTTCTTTTCAACAAACTGAAGGTTGCAATCGGCTAAAAAACAGTATCTTTCTGGTTCACGCAGGCTTTGCTGAGCCCACTGGGCTCATTCTGTCCACCCGGCACAGTCGTCCAGACGCTTTCTGTTGGTCAGTGGTCCCCAGATGTTGCAATGTGAAGGGAACAGGTTTGTGTCAGGTTATTTAAAAAAAATGACACAGGGGTCACTTAAAAGTGTTGAAAGTAGAGAAGGTAAAACCTCCCTAAAAATGAAAAATATTGTTGCATAGTTTCTCGTGTTCTTTGTCTATTTAGTTATTTGGCACAGTTATTGTATATAAATACATTCAGACATAAAAACCACACTGTTGGGGGCGTCTGGGTGGCTCAGTTAGTTAAGCGACTGCCTTTGGCTCAGGTCATGATCCCAGACTCCTGGGATCAAGTCCCGCATGGGGCTCCCAGCTCCATGGGGAGTCTGCTTCTCCATCTGACCTTCTCCCCTGTCATGCTCTCTTTCTCTCTCTCTCTCTCTCTCTCAAATAAATAAATAAAATCTTTAAAAATAAATAAATAATAAAAAAACAGTGTTTGATAGCATGATCTACTACAGAAACACAATGATTGATACATTGTATACAGAAATTGCAATACAGAAAGACAATGATTGATACATTGTATACAGAAATTGTAATACAGAAACACAATGATTGATACATTGTATACAGAAATTGTAATACAGAAACACAATGATTGATACAATGTAACAAATACAGGGGAAGGGGCCCCCGGGGATGCCTCTGTGGGCTCTCCATGGTCTTCCATGTGTCATTAGCCTCTCTCTTGACTTTGTCTCTTCCTCGGTTCCAGGCATTGCTGCGTATGTTTACGATAAAGGTTCATTCACGCCGTGCTTACAGTTCTGATGCCTACTGCCTCGATGTGCTCACACGTAGAGTCTCTTCTTGTTCTTAAACAGGGTGCTGCTGGCTTCCAGAAGGCTTCCATCAGCCCTGCATCCGGGAAGGTCCTCATGCAGATAGGGTCATTCCTCTTCACACACTCCTTGCTGCTGTGTTATCATTCATGCACGAGTCTCCCACAATTAATTTCCACACTTTGGGCCAAGTCTTTAACTTAATTTGCAGTCAGCATCCTTGTACACATATCCCTGTGCAAACAGGTGAGAAGTAAAACAGTGAGGGAGCTCTCCTGGGTATCCCTAGTGTGTCTTCAACAGTCATTACCGTGCCAGCCAGCAGACTTCGAGTTTCCTTGCTTTGCACGACCACCGACACTTGATCTTTTAATAAGAAATGACTGGTTTTCCCACCATCTTGCATGCTCTTTGCATGGACGGACGTTCCTCCCTTTGGATGTTTCCCTGCACTGGTTGGGAATGATACACAGGATGTCTCTACTTTTTGGTCTTTTCCTCGTCTTTGGCTCTGGCATGTTGCAGCTTGGAGGCATAGATCTGGAGACGATTTCTTTCCATTAATCTGCGTGGGAGTCGTAGCTGTGTTCTTCCCTAAATTCTACAAAATTCTCAGTTGTTATCTCTTTCATCCCATATTCTGAGTCCTATGCCTCCAAGATTTGATATCACAGTGTGTGGGGGGTGGAAGACAGAACAAAGAAATATCATGAAAAATAAAGAGGGGGTAAAATGGCTTGAATAATACCCACTCCCTCAAGAAACCCGGGCCTCGTTCCTGGATCCTGAGATCACTGCTTTATATGGAAACAGGGTTTTTGAAATTGTGAGTAAATTAAGGGTTAAATCAAATTGGACAGATTGTTCTAGATTGTGCATGATTGCCCCAAATGTCTTACATGGATTCTTAAAAGAGGACGGCAGACGGATATTTACACACGCAGGAAAAACGATAATGTGAATCCAGAGGACAGAGATTTGAAGATAGTGATCTTGAAAACTGGAGGGATGGGGCCAGTCCCCCTAGGGATGCCTGGAGCTCCAGCAGCGGGAAGGACCCTCCCCTAGAGCCACCGGAGGGAGCTTGGCCAGGCCCCACCTGGATCTCAGACTTCTAGCCTTTTGAAGAGTGAGAGAATAAGTTTCTGTTGGTTTTGACACACCCCCACCACTAGCCCCGTTTGCGATGATTCGATGATTCGTTCCTGAGGTCATAAGGCACAAATACAGGTGGCAAGAAATACAATGAAGAAAATTAGAGGGGACATAAGCATTGCTGGAGGGTTGCCATTTTATTTAAAATGGTGAGGGGAGACCTCTCTGGGAAGGTAACATTTTAAGGAAAGGCCTCCGGGAGGAGGGGAGAACATTATAATTAGCTACGTGAGCTTTCCAGGCAGAGCAAGCAGCAGGGAACAGAGGAGCTTGCCTGGAAGGCTCTAGAAACATCAAGAAACCCAGAGTGAGGAAGCAAGTGTAGGAGGAGATGGGACTAGGGAGGTTGGGGTGGGGACTCATCCTATGGGAACTTCTGTGACGTTCTCAGATTTTATGTTGAGAGAAGATCTAGGGAGATTGACACACTTTATCCTGTATTTTATTTATTTTTTTAAACATTTTATTTATTTATTTGTGAGAGAGAGAGCATGAGCAGGGGGAGAGGGACAGAAGGAAAGCGAGAAGTGGACTCTTTACCGAACAGAAAGCCTGATGTGGGACTCGATCCCAGGACCCTGAGATCATGACCTGAGCCGAAGACAGAGGCTCAACTCACGGAGCCACCCCGGTGCCCCACAATTTATCTTGTATTTTAAAAAGAAGATTCTGGAAGCTAGGTTTAGGACAGCCTTGGAGGGGGAGTTGGGATAGTGCTACTAGTGCTGAGTCACACCATAATAGCACTGACACTAATATGTTATTATGTTACCCTATTATTGTATTATAGTAACTATTATTATCCTGAAAGAGACAATGGTGGAAGTTTCCAGAAGGGCAGTGGTGGGGGTTCTGAGAAGGGGTCATATACTGGACATATTTTGAAGGTTCTTTAGGTTGGACATGGGGTTGGAGAGCAGGGGAGGATTCCAACATGACCCTAGAAAATCTTGGAAAATTCTAGAAAGGGAAGGTGCAGAGAATGGCCGATGAGTCTCGCTTTCTGAATGCCCAGTATGCATCCTGCCCATTAACCAGTACAAAAAATAGTTCCCAGACACTCAGAAACATGTACAGTTTCTAGAACGGATACCTGCCCAGTGGGAGGTATTGTGTATTGATGCCGTGTCTTGACGGCCGAGGAATTTTCTGAAGCTTCGTTTGACCTCGGGTCCTGACTGTCTTTCTGGATTGGTGGCGTTCCACCTTGTCTGTACCTTAGAATCACGGGGGACCCTTTTATGAAAACCCTATGCCCAAGCTGAACCCCATACCAATTAGTTCCCAACCTGCAAGGGTGGGGCCTGGCATAAGTATTTTTCACATTCCCTTTAGAGTCTTTCCTAAATGCATCTCACATCACTGCCCTTCATTTTCTGCTCATCTTCATCCCTTACCCAGTGGTTCTCTACCAGAACGATTCGCCTTCCCAGGGACACTTGGTAATGTCAGGAGACATTTGGAGCTGCAGGAACCCAATCAGCATCTACTGGGTAGAGTCTAGGGCTGCTCTAACTATCCCACAAGGGACAGGACAGTCCCCAGTACACAGGATTATCCACCCTCAAATATCAATAGTGTTGAGGTTGACAGACCCCATCCCAAACCCAGGGAATTTTATTATTGCATTAACGAGTCCAGAAGCAACCACCTGATTTTTAAATGTCTTTGTATGCATGCGCATGAGCTGCTTTTTGGGTTTAATGGGCAAATTGAAAGTGTGCGAGGGCAACATGGGAGCCGGGGAAGAGAAGGATCGAGGGTGTGAACACCTGGGTTGAACATCATCTCACACACACCTAAGTGCCTCAAGGAGCGAGTGAGGGTGACATTTAGCAATTTTCAAGAGCAAACAGAACAAGTATTTGCATGTTCTTTTCCTTCCTGAATTGCGTCTGTGAGAGCTGAGTTAATGACCTGATAGAGTCACATCAGCACGGCAGGTGTTGCATTGAGTGTCTACGTCTGTGCCTTCAAGGTTTTACACAGTGTCACAGCCAAGGGGTCTGGACTTCATTGCAGGAGAGCACATGGATGATGGGACAGCCTCCCCTTCTTCAGAGATGGCACTGCCTCCTTCAGGAAGCTGCCAGCGAGTGGGTGGGGACCCAGGACGAGGTCCTCGTGTGGGTTTGGTTTATTGATGGTGCATTTCATGACTTTGCTTTTTCTATTGGAGGGGAACCCATTTTTTAGATGGACCCAAGGGGACAATCAATTATCATTGATGGTGAGTGTGCTGCTTTGGGGACGTTTTTGGTTGTAACAAACTGGGGAGGCGGATTATAATGACATCTAGTAAGAAGTGTCCAGGAAGGCTGCTAAAAACACCCCAGTGCATAGGCCACCCACACCCACGCCGGTCTGTCAAGAATGACCCAGCAGGAACATCAAGGCTTGGGAAGAGAACAGTCAAGAAAAAGATGCATGCCCTTACGAATAATCTTACTATGGTTTCGTTAGACATATTGATACATCCTCTCTTCTCTCTCCAAATGCTTGCTTCTTCATCTTTTGTCTTTAAAGTCTTGGTCATCAAGGATGTTTTACAAATAAAGCTATGGAGAGGGTTGTTGGGTTATGTACATTGGGTAGGGTATGTGAAATGATGTCTGCTGTGAAGTGTGTAAGCCTGACGATTCACAGACCTGTACCCCTGGGCCTAATAATATGTTGTGTTAATAAAAATAAATAAGTAAATGATAATATAAAGAAAAAAAATGTTGCATCCATCTCAATGTTCCAAGATGGACAGAACTGGGGCTAGCATTGATAACCTCACCAAGCTCTGAGAAGGATTTTAGTTTCTAGTATTCGATAGTAATGGAGCACCCCAGGCGACATGTATCTTGTTTCGTAGTTAGCCTACTGTGACTACTGGAAAAACAAAGGCTGGACTCCATCTATGCCACAATGTCTCTGATGGGTCTCACCACTGAAACCTTGGTAGGGGCATTCCACTATTCCCAATTCCACTACTGTGGTCAACTCACCCAGATTTGCCAACTCCTGCCCCAATTTTAGAACTAAAAGTCCTATGTCCTGGGAATTCCCAATCTGGGGCTGGTTGGTCACCTACACACCATAGAACTGGTATCTCAAGTAAGGTCCTTTTCTCAAAATGCCGCATTGGCATATCCTCCCAAAGCATAAATCAGTAATTAGCATTCTTCCACCTGGAAAATAAATGATTAAATCGCTCTGGTCATGGGATGGACACTTCTTCTTTACAGTTTGTCTTTTCACTAGGGAGAGAAGGGATCGTCTCCCTAACAGTTAAAGATGCTTGTTTTAGAGAATTTTTTGTAAACTATTCCAGCTTCCTCGTTCCAAGATTAAATTTTATTTGTACCCAATTCAATAAAGCACAAGGACCACGAAAAATGTCCCTAAGGGTAAGACTTGTAACAATGTAGAGAATCTCTTGTGCATGCCTATTACTATGATAATTCACTCCTTCCTCTGTGAATTCAAGGTCGTGTACCACATCTAAACGCTAGCCCTTCTGTTAATAACAGGAACCCACTGCAGAGATCCCTGCGAAGTTCTCCAGCCCCCACATTGGCCCCAAATGAGTTCATCCAGTGAAATGTCACCTCTGTGATACCAAGGGGGTTGATAACAATCAGGCTGGAGTACCCATTATCTCACACTTAAAAAACATCTCAAAGCATTTTAATACAGTGTCCTTAAGCACTTGGTTAGAGGGGTTGCTGTTTTAATTTAAAAAACTCAGCAGCGTTCCTTTTCAAAAACCTCAGTCATTGGTATGTCCTACTATCAGTTGGCCCCTGGGGGCTCTGAGACAATGAAAATCCAGATCGGTCCCAACATACCCTTTGAGAATTATCTTCGTGATGTCAAATGGCTGATACCATACACCCAAAACATCCTCCCATGTGCATCTGTAGGGAAATAGTCACATATGTAAATAAGTGTGTATATATGAATTCAGTAAGAATTCCATATGTGTGTGCAAACGTGCATGCATCTATACGGATGTGTGTGTGTGTGTGTGTGTGTGTGTGTAGGTATATGCACACATAGACACATGTAACCATGAATAGATTAGATACATACATATACATGAAAACAGATCATCAATGAACACATAAGATACATGTCAATATAGAGACATAGATTCCATGATCCATCTTCCTATTTTTATAACCAAGTAAATTCCTGATATCAGCATGTCTCATACTATTAAAAAAAAAAATGCATGCTGGGGCGCCTGGGTGGCTCAGTCTGTTAAGCAACTGAGTCTTGATTTTGGCTCAGGTCAGGACATCAGGATTGTGGGATCGAGCCCTGCATCAGGCTCTGTGCTCAGCTGGGAGTCTGCTCCAGATTCTCTATCCCTCTCCCTCTCTCTCTCCATAAATAAATAAATAAATGAATGAGTGAATGAATGAATGCTGGGTGCCTGGGTGGCTCAGTGGCTTGGGCCTCTGCCTTCAGCTCAGGTCATGATCTTGGGGTCCTGGGATCAAGTTCCACATCAGGCTCTCTGCTTGGCAGGGAGTCTGCTTCCTCCTCTCTCTCTCTCTGCCTGCCTCTCTGCCTACTTGTGATCTCTCTTGTCAAATAAATAAATAAAATCTTAAAAAAAAATAAAATAAATGCATGCTGATAGAAAGATTCCCCCCCCAATGCTTATGTTTGGAAGATTCTATAAAAATGATAAGGGAATGTAATGATAAGATTCTATATAAATGATAAGGGATGTAGCTGGATTTACTGAATTAACTCAAAATTATTTTCTAAATTCACATACTCGGTTCATACAGGACACGGTCAGCACACTAGAGCCCCAGGCCAAATCTGGCCCTCTGTTTGTTTTTTATAAATAAAGATTTATTGGTACACAGTCATATCCATTATCGGGGTACTACGTGGGGACGCATTTTGTTCTACAGGAGAAGAGTTGTATGTCTGTGACAGAGACTGTGCAGCCCATAAAGACAAAATATTTAGAACTTGGCCCTTCACAGAAAACTTTTGCCTGAAGCGAGACTAAAGAGAATGAAGTTCTAATATTTTTTTGAAGAATACCATATCCCTGCTGCCATATTTTAAAGCCCAGATCGATTGAAATGATGACAGTGAAAACAATCTGAATTTCAAAAAAATACTTTAGTAAACAACAATATTAACAAACCAACAGTAAAAAGACAATACAGTTATGTGAACTGATTTGCCAAAACACTCTAGGAAAAAAGAAAAAAAGACGTTTTGCTCACAGGGAGCAAGCAGCTACCGTGTCATTCCTTGGCTCATCTATTTCTGCCTTGTGACACAGCCCTCTGCTATGGACCGAATGTTTGTCTCTCTCTACCCCCAAAATTCGTATGTTGAAATCTTCCCCCCTAAGGTGACAGTATTTGGAGGCGATGCCTTTGGGAGGGGATTAGGTAGGGAAAGTGAACCCCTTTTGATGGAATTAGCAACCTTATCAAAGAGACTCCAGAGAACTCCCTTGTCCCTCCCGTCATTTGAGGACATAGTGAGGAGACGTCAGTCTGTGATCCCAGAAGAGGGCTCTCCAGACACCAAATATGGTGGCACCTGGATCTAGGATGTCCAGCCTCCAGAGCTGTGAGAAACAAATATATGTTGTCTGGGCCACCCAGCCTGTGGGATTTTTTGTGAGGGCAGCCCAAATGGACTAAGACACTATCCCTTCTCCTTTCCCCCCGTTTGCACAGTACTGCTGAAAAACAGAATGTGTGATTGTCCCTGCAGACGGCTTGCAGAGAGGACGTGTTGAACAAAGCAATAAGGACGATGTGACTGTGCTTGGGTGAAATTAAATCGTCACCATGCAGCTGAGCCCAAGTTCTCTCTCTGGTGGGGCTTCCTTCCCCTCCCCTCACTGCTGATTACAGAGATTTCCATGAATGAACAAAGTCCTTTTCTTCACATTCGGGGTCTTCTGCCTGCTGGATGCATGCACGAAACCCTGAATCCATCCGATGATGGCGCCTCTCCAGCACCTTGTTCCTTGAGGTGAGCTGAAGAGGCATCTCAGTCACGGCCACTGCCATCCCTCTCAATGGCAATGCATCGTCATAACACAAAGAGAAGGGTCAGCGGAGAGCTGAGGAGACTGAGGAAAATCTCCGCATGGGAACTCATCATCAGGCACTTTTTAAGACTGTCATTGCACGTCTATGGAAATCAGGTCGAGGGTCCTCTTTGTAAAAATGGCCAGTGGTTTTTTCCTAGATATGTTGTATGTGGTTTCTTGGGTGCCATATGCTGCTTCTTTAATGGGTCTGTCAAACTAAGGTTGAATAATGGCATTTCATGTATTTGTTTTTTTTTTTTTTTTAATTTTTTAAAAGATTATTTATTTGAGAGAGAGGGAGAAAGCACAAACAGAGGAGAAGGGCAGAGGAAGAAGGGGAAGCAGACTCCCCACTGAGCTGGGCGCCCAATATGGGACATGATCCCAGGACCCGTGGATCATGACGTGAGCCAAAGGCAGACGCTTAACCGACTGAGCCACTCAGGTGCCTGAATAATGACATTTTAGGCATTACCTCTGACAAGAAAGAAATCAATGACTGGTTACTATGCTGGTTTAGTTTTCACGTGACCATTTCCCACGTGTGTGTGTATGTGTGTGTGTTGTTACTCTTGGAGCAGTGTCCAGACCCTTCCTTTTTACATGACATGGAAATATGGATTCTCATTGTTTAGACTTTGTACACCTTAGGGACGTATTGATTCTTGCTGATAAAATGTCACTCAGTGTTCACTAGCCCACCTCCATAAGTTCAGCAGGAGAGAATATAAAAGGCAGCAGGCCCTAAGGCTGGTTACCTTTGCTGCGTAGAGTTCTCTAGAGTCTACTGCTTGTGCCTCCGGGCTCCACTGCATACTGCTCTAGGTTCCATGGCTTAGTGCTGTAGGCTCTCTTGCTAACAAGACTGGAATGCACCATTGTCGACACCCTATAGAGATGAGCACTCTTTCTTAGGATGGCGTGAAAGACACTACAAGAGAAGATTTAGACTGAATCAGCTTTATTACTGATGAACATGAACTATCTGATAGGGGTCTATCTGAATACACCAAGCCACCTCCTTGCAGCAACTCTTGGAATTCCTCATGCCTGTCAATGGCCTTTGGTCAAGGGCCACCAGGAATAGACCAGCCGTTGGGCAGGATGGACTTATTATTTGTTGCAAAAAGAAAACCTGTATTCCATGGGGAACCTCAATAAGAAAAAAAATTATGCTAGGATTTGGACTTTGGTTGGGTGATTTGGGGAGGGACAAAGTGACAGTCAAGGAGGGGTTCATTGTGCCTTGAGTGAACTGAAGTCAACTTGATCATTGAGTATCTCAGTAAGTCCTATCTACAGAGAAGGTAAGCTAAAGCTGTGTTTGGCAAAATGAAGCAGTAACTCCCAGATCCTGACAACGCTCCATATTTCCTGGTTTGGAAAAAAGTTCCTATTTTGCGGACACACAGATAGGATTACAGAGGGATTTTGTTTTGGTGTCAGTCTACCAAGGACAGAATTGATGCCGATGTTGTGTGAAATCATCATATCTAGCAGGAGAGCAGCACAGCCAGCTGTGAGTGCTAGGCCAGCTCCCGGCTCTCTGTTGGGGACTGCTTTGCACTTCCATGACTCTTCTCCCTAACGCATATAATTATCTCATGCTTGGAAAGAGGGCTAGGTTTACTTGAACCAAACTTCTTAAGCAACTTTTTACAGAAGAAAAGCTACCAGGAACAGCCTTCCTTAGAAAGGAACAGACAGGTAGAGTAGAGTAACTCAACTCTATGAGTAGAGTTACTCTACTCAATGTCTAGAATGACGTTGGATGGGCAGCACACAATGTTAGCTCTAGTAGATGGGGCTGGTCCTACCTGTGTCAGGTAGACCCTTGGGTCTTCATCAACACAGACTCAGAATATCTCCATTCTTTCACAGTGATTGTGTCTCTTTGCTCCTGGGTCCATCAGACTAGGAAACAGGAGGACTTCCAAACCACATCTGAAACAGCAGTCCTTCTTTGTGCTCCAGATACATGTTCTCAAGTATCTAGTGGACTATGAAGTGAGATAGATCCCTGCCCAAACCTTGGTTCGGGGAGTATGGAGATCAGGCCACCATCTAAGCACACATGCTTGCCAACCACAGCCAGCCCACCTCTAACCCTGGCAGAACTCAGTTGTTTGACACCACCCTGACCCTGACCCCCAAGTATCTTCAAGGATCCTGTGTGTGAGACCATTGTAAGCCCTCCACTGACCCGTCATCTTCAAGGCTATGGTTCTGGAAGTGAGAGGCAATTTCCAACATGGCTATTTTTCCCTAAAACCGGGTTAGAGAACTTGGATTTGTAGGCTGGCGTAAGTGGTGGGGAGTGTATGGAAAGAGAGAATCTGAGTTTGTCATTAACTTCATCATGCTATCTTGCTGAAGTTGGTAAAATTATTCATAGGCATGGAAAGACTTTTGTCAGGAGGGCATGATAACCATGTTAAAATTATTTCCAAGGTTATTGTACATCATGAATGCAGAGACACATTGATAACCTATCTTAGGTTGGGTTCTAGGAGAAACAGTTTCTGAGACAGGAACCGGAGTACAGATAGTTTATTGTGCTTACGATGATCAGAGGAAGAGTGGGAAGTTGGACAGAGCAGGAAAGGAAACCAGAAAGTGGTGAGTCACCCCTGTGGGCAAAAAGGTCAAGTGCTGTTTGGGAACGTTGAGAGCCACCCTTCAGAGTTATCCCACCTGATGGGTGCAGAAGCTTGAGTCTTGAAGCAGCTACTGCCCATTTGTCATTGTTTAAGGGATGCTTAGAAGGTCAACAATTCCTTAGCACCTTTGGCTCATCCTGTCCTTGGCCCACATGAGTTGCGACGGCAAGAAAGCCACTCCAAGCCGGTCAACGGGGGTGTTAGCAGTGAGCACCTTCGGCGTGCAGAGGAGAGTCCAAAAGCAACGTGAATGGGTCTCTGACCCATTGTGGGTCTCCACCCCAATCTTAGAAGGGAATCAAAAATTCTCGAAGTTGCAACAATCAGACAAGTATTCAAGATGGTCCAGGTAATTGGAAGATGATGATGCCATCTGCCAATACACGAAATTATTCTGGGACAATGCTACATTCTCGATTCTCAACGTATTGCTTCCTTCCATGCTGTCGCTGCCCACGTTCCAATCCTCCTTTGCTCTCACCGGGATGACTGCAACAGCCTCCTAATTCCATCTGCTGTGGCTCTTTAGTTCCTGATTCGCATGGCCACCCAAGTGAGCCTCCTAACATGCACACTTTCTCCAACGCACTCGTTTCCCTGCTGAGAATTTTTCAATGGTTTCCAACTGGCACAGAATAAAATCCAAATTCTTGGTATGACATGCAAGATTCTTTGTCCTCTGGATCCCGCCTTCCTAGCTCAGCACGTCCCCCGCCCACCTCCTTCTCAGATGTAGCATGGGGGTCCGCTAACATTTTCTGTAAAACATTTTCGGCTTTGTGGGCCCTACGGTCGTTATCACAATGGCTCTGCCACCGGAGCGTGAATGTAGCCACAGATGTAAGGAATACTGCCTACATGCTGGGCAGGGCTGTGTTCTAATAAAATGTCATTTATGGATACTGAGACTTGAATTTTATGTAATTTTCTTGTGTTACAAAATATTATCCTCTTTTTAACTTTTTTTCCAGCCATTTAAACATGTGAGCACCATTCTTAGCTCCGTGGTCCATAATTTGATGACTCCCACCTCGCCAAAGAAATGATATTAAGTTACTCCCCCTCAGGATACCATGCCTTGGCGTCGCTGACCCATCTGCCTGGCACAACCTTTCCAAGCCCCGTTCATCAGGTGGTTTACTGCTCATTGTTTGAGAATCAGCTCAGATATTCAGCACATTGGTTCTAAATAGCTCTCAAGGGTCTCAGAAGAACACGGTTATGTTACAATAGTTTCAACTCCATCGTGAATGAAGACAAGAGATACCATATTGAACTTGAATATTCGAAAGAAGAGGGTTGAGGGGTTGGTCACTCATGGCCTCTTTGTGAGCCAACATTGACTCCTCTGCACATTTCCACAGAGAGGGGCAGGATCCTCACTCATGACAAACCCCTGGGGCTGTGACTTCAGAAGTTTCTGGCTCATCAGACACGCTATTTCCCATTGGACTTGGCAGTGCCCACACTGTCTTTCTAATCCAACTTGATGTCTCAAGTCATCTCTAAGTCTGACTTCTCCCACCCTTTTCTGATCACAATCCACTGTTGCACCAGGGGACATGAGGAGCTCCTGCTTCTGCCTCTCTTTAAAAATTTATCTAATTTTTCTTGGTGCCACACACTTATTTCTCTGTTTCCTCTTTGGGACGATAAGTGGTTTGGGGCAGGGGGCTGGGTGTTTCATGGATCATTCTTCAGCAGAGTACCTTAGTCAACGTACACTTTTTTGTAATGCATGCATGAAAAAAATAAATGAATTAATGATGCCCAGAGTAGGACAGTACGTTTTGCCCTGGGTTCAGTACATAGGCAGTATTTTGCTGGAGTTTATGTGCTAGACCCATGGGCTGGAGAAGGGCATCACATGTATTTTTTGAACCTTATTCTCCAGAAGTACAGTGTCACACTATGACTCATCTTGACCTTTCCAGGTGCATACATATGCATGAGACCCTTGTCAATATTTAAATACTCTTTGGGTATGAATAGACATTACTCTGTTGTTGCCCAATTATCTGCATGCATTATTTTAGAAAATTTTCCAATTAATGATGACCATATTGATCATTGGCTAATGTTAATTAGACAACCATAATCGTTTCTGAAAATATAGGAAATCATATCTGCTTTAGAAAGGTATATTTAAATATCAATTTAATCTTTGAGGTACTTATGAAAATGCCCCGATGGGAATAATTTTGCGGGATCATAATACTCAGTAAAAATCCTAACTATTCTCTGACTCATTATTAAAATTCAAGATCATGAAGCACCATATACCAAATGATGTATTGTACATAATGACTTTCTTATTCGATTTTTCTAATCTCTATTTTTCATCCCCTGGGGTTTTTTTTCTCGGTAATTGTCCAGAGCTTTAAATAAAAGAATAGTAGTGATTGAATCTCTGTGCGTCTTTATTTTTAGACTCACGTCTTGAAGTCTGCAGAACGTGCAGCTGAGAACATAAGAGAAAAATGTTTGTGAAGATGGTCTATGAAAATCATTTTAAGTTATTACGTGTCCTTCAGTTCAGCATACTGAGAAAGATGGAAGAAACCTTGTAGGGAAAAATAACTCTCTCCTCTGTTCGTGGAAGGTTACCTCTCGATGTTGGGATTTATCTATTTGACAGCTTGGGGACCTCATCGATAACAGTCTGCAGGTTTATGGGAACACAATCATTTTCCTTGGGTCCCCCCTTCAAGGGTCATGACCCAGTAGGAACTCTGTGAAGGTGTGAATGACCCTACCTTCACCACGTTCGTTTTCGGTTGTGGATCTGAATAATTCTTGTGTTTCCTGCAAGTTTTCTTTCTTTCTTTTTTTCTTTCTTTCTTTCTTTCTTTCTTTCTTTTTTATGTTCAACCATAAAGGTTTGACACAGAGCCTTATTGTACAACTATATTACGGCTGACAAAATAACTTCTCTGAGCAAAATCAGTCATCTTCTAGGCACCCACTCCCGAAATACAGAGCAAGGTGAGATTGTACCAGACAGCACTGAACAGATTCATTGTTCACTCTCTCTTAGAAGCCCGAGTTTGCCTGTGCAGCTAGAACTTCCACACATACAAAAGTCCTAGAAGAGCGTGTTGTTTGAAGGACCAAGGTTAGTTTGAAACTATCCACTCCTTTAAAGAGAGAGAGAGAGAGAGAGAGAGAGAGAGAGAGAGAGAGAAGACGCTGGGTGTGGTGCATCAACAATGAATTTGGGGACACTGAAAAGAAATAAAATAAAATGGAAAGAAAAAAGAGAAGACAACTTGTTTTTTTTTAATTATTTTTGTTTGTTTGTTTGTTTTTTAACGTGTGCATTCTGTGATAATGCATTCACGGAGACCAAGTAGAGATATGACCTCAAAGATGTTATTAAGGTGTGTTTACAAGGTCACTGACGACCGACCTTGAAGTCACCTCAAACTGAAAAAGGAGTGGATTCAGAAAGCAGATGCCAATGGCTTTAAGGAATATTCAGGAGGCAAAATCCTAAGCGGGAGCAGAGACAGTCTTGTGAATGTTTGCCCAGCAGTGGATATGCTAAATTTGGAACGATACTGATTGATGATATTTGGCAAATATGTGGAAACGCACAGAGAACTCATTCATTTATACATGCTCTATTCTTGGAAAGGTTGGTGATAAGGGAGAGAAGGAGGGAAAGGACACAGGCCACCATGAGATCTGATGGAGTTTGCAGAGCAAATGGGGAGATTCTCGTCTCTGGTCCTTTGTTCCCCAGAGATGGGAGGAAAGAAAGCATGCACATAAAGATTGTCTTCCAGGAGATGTGAGAAAGCAAGGAGGGTCATTCCTAAAAATGACAACTCTGTCTTTGCATTGGAAAGGGATGTTGACCTGAGAATAGGGACTTCGGTGGGGAGTGGGGGTGGGCAGAGCTGATCTAAGGGAAGGACAAGGGAGCCCAGAGAGATGGATGTGGAGGTAGGAACCGTCACGCTCTTGCTAGGGGAGAACAGTATGTGACGTTGTGTTGCGGGGCACATGGAAAGTGGACTCGTGGAGGACATTCTCCAGATGCAAAGAACCTAGTGGTGGACACTTAATAAATACTGGACAATGGAGGATTCTGAAGGAGCCAATGGAACTTTGTGAGTTTCACGGGACAGCTGTCAAATATTTTGTTTCCTTGATGCCTTTGCTTACGATATGGGAAGTGGTCCTTTTTGTAAGATATCTGTGCAGCCACACATCTGATTTGTTTACCAAGCCACTGAAATATCAGATTCCCATGACCTGGGAGGAAATGAGTATGTTGAGCTCCTAGGTTCATCTCTCATGTGGGTACCCTCTCACCCTACAGTGAACGTTGCCCTCAAAATCGGGTCATGGCCCACAGCGAGGTAGTTCATTCATTTTTTTCTTCCTTCCCTTCATGGATGATTTTTGTCCCAGGACATGAGGTTTGATTATGAAATGGTGGCCGGTGTTAGCAACCTGGATCAATTATAAAGTAAGTCACGTTCAATGAGATGTACTCAGCACGGTGACCCTATCTATGCAAAGGCAATGGTAGAGTCCTTGGGTGATGTTTGCAACTTGGGTTCCTGCATTGGAGGGGCTGGACGAGTTCAAGGCTATTCATGGGAAACGGGCACAGGTGTCCGGTCAGAATGCTGAGTCATCTGTATGCAAAAGGCTCGGATTGGGGGCAGCTGGGTGGCTCTGTTGGTTAAGCCTCTGACTTTGGTTCACGTCATGATCTCAGGGTCCCGGGATCGAGCCGTGCATCAAGTCCCATGCTCACTGGGCAGTCTGCTTCTCCTTCTTCCTCTCCTTCTGCCTCTCCCCATGCTCGAGCTCTGTAAAAGTTCGCTCTGTGCTTCCCAGATGTTAAAGGTGTGAAGGAGTCACACTGCAGAGAATGGTTTCCTCAGACTGAAGACCGTCTCAGCAACTGAATCTCACGGGCGGCTTGGGCTGTCCCCTGCTATGCCTGTCAGCACATAGGTACTTTGTTCTTTACCAGAAGGTTTGAGGTGGTTGAGTTGTACCCTTTGGAAATAGTGCTTTGGCTGAAAGGTGTGTGTGTGAGTGTGTGTGTGTGTGTGTGTGTGTGTGTGTGTGTGTGTGTGATGCTCCCAAGGATGGCCAACATCTGAGGTCCCCATTCACTGTTTCCCTGAAGACCCCCAACACACAGACATGGTATTTCCCACACGCTAAGTGCCCCATGAGTGTGACTGACTGGCTGTGTTCAGGCAGACGCACTTATCTGTTGGCATCTCTGACGACTGGTTCCTCCATCAGGATAGTGGGGTCTTGCATTTTGCTCAAAGAAACAATTAAATTAAAATGTCAAGGAAACCATTGGAGGTTTCCATCCCAACGATAAGATGCGCTGTAGGCAGCACGGGGGCACCTGCTTAAATCAATTGTGGTTTGGTAATTAACTCAGTAACTACTTCAGCCGAGAGACCTAAAGGGGAGTTAGAGTCTGAACACTTGCCAGAGTCAACAACACCCTGGGAATGTTTCAGTTGACTGACAAAACCGTAACGGTGCCACGACTGCTGAAAACATGCAGCAAAGAAGACCATGTCCTTCACCCACGCAGAGAAAAGGGAACCATCAGAAGCCACTTCTGCCTTTCTCCATCAGGTCTGTATGTGGAGTCCCTTATGTAACTCACTTGGCAAATCCCCGCGCGAAGTCTCTGGTCTCCAGTGAAGGCATCACAGCCGCTAGCGAGAGAGGAATATTTTGGTCCCCAGTCATGTTTTCATAATTACCTCCTCCAGCCCCACATTCTATGAGTTTATTTAGTAAACAGCCAGCTCATCAATACTTGAGCAATGGAAACATTGAATGCTTTCTTTAAAAGAAAAAAGAAAAAGGGAAGGAAAAGAAATAAAATAGCATGGAGCCCAAATTCGTTAGGGAGAAACTCTTTGAGGGCTTTGCCATCATTTTTCAAGATATAAATACAAGCTTTCATCACACTCAGAGAGATGTCAGAAATATAAAACTCATTATCAGCCATGCTTCGGTGAGTCTTTCTTCTTGCACTTTACCTCAGAAATCTCCATGTTTGTATGAATGATATTTTAAGTGTGAAAACCTATAAATTATGCAAGATATTTTTACAGCAGGAGGAATTTAGCTAAGCACTTAGGCAGAAGAGCGATGGGCACTTTTGCAGCCTCACTAGAGGTGTGGAAAAGAATTATGATTGCGTTATCAGCTGTGCGACTATACCCTCTCTCCGTCCCACATCGTCTCTACCTGGTTCAGTTTTTCAGTCTTTTTCTCCCATCAATATTCTTAGGAGGGTGGTCCATACTTTGCCTTCCCGTTCCCTGACCTCTCCTTCCTCAGACCTGGCGTGCAGGTTTTCCTCTTTCTCTACTCAAGTTATTTCACCAAAGGACAGATCATTCATGCATGGGATCAGAGGGGAGGACGGAAGGTGGGAATAGTCATGGTCATGGAAAAGGACAATGCATAGCAGCAAAGCACTGAGCAATGGAGTCTACAAGGACAGGCACAGTGGTAAAGCATTAAGAGGATCATCCCAGCAGACTCTAGAAGGACAACTATAGTGGTCGAGCATGAAGCAGCTCATCCCCACAGCTTCCCTCTTCTCTCTGACGTCGTGGATACATTCCAGTGGGATAAAAACAGGGAGGCAAAGAGTGCCCTGAACAAAGGGGGATGAGAATTGGGCACCGGAGCACAGAAGGGCCACAGATCGTTCAGGATTGCAGATGGCATTGGGGTACATGTAAGCTATGAAGTGGTAGAGACCAATCTCCCCAAAATACTCAGAAGTTAGTGTTGGGGAAAAAAGTTGGATGTCTAGCCAAGGTTCAAGAAATGATGGAGCAGCAGAAACAGAAAGGCAAGCGTTACTGGAGTCCATAGGTTAAGGAGAAAGCTGCTAAAATGAACTACGAGGTAGACATGTGCATTGACATGTGCATTAAGACCAGCCTGGATGAAGGGACCAGTCAGAGAGTAGACTGGGGAAGCCAACTTACATCAACAACAGACATGAACCGTATTGACTGGACCAAAACTCAAGGAGAAAGGATAAGTATCATAAGCATCGTTGCAAGAGACACAAGGGGTTATGACTTCTGCCTTGATTTGCAAATTCTAAAATCTGAACAAGGTTATGCAAATTCTAAAATCTGAACAAGGAGATGGTAGCTTCTCCAAGTCACACACATTACATTAGAACATGAAGGACAGGGCTCCCCGTCACTCCTCAGGAAAACAATGGGAACTGATTTAAATATGTCTGTTAGTCCCTAAAGTAGAAATTCTGGTGACAATAAACAGCAACTTCTGAAATGATGCCAGGTGGGACCGGTTTTGAACCAGTAAGGCTGTACAACCATCTTTCTGAGTTGTATGGTCTAGCATTCCACTCAATGTGATGGTTCTCCAATGACAACCCATCCTTCCACCAATGACTTATCTCCTTCCAGTAAGATGTGGTCGATTCCCAAGATGGAAACCACTTGTGTGTTCTAGGACAGTCACGTTGAGCATAACCAAGGGCTATTTTCTCCATTCCTGAGAGGGATTTGCTGAGAGGCACACTTTTCTCATGAACTAGTTTCATAAATGATCGTGTCACCTTAAAGATGGCAGATGCCATACACTGACTTCTCAGAGAAATATCTGTTTTTTTTTTTTTAAATCACCGTGTCAAGCCGCCTTGGTTAAATAGTAATAAGGTGAGAGTAAACACCAAAAACAAGCTCATCCTTTGCTTGGCTAGCAGCCAAAGGAGAAATTTAGCACAGCATACTTCATCCAACTAAGATGATATGAAATGATGTGCCATACAAGAGGGAAGACAAAACTCGCCATGGATTTTCTACCACATTTCTACTCAATTCTCACAGAGAAAAGGAGACTTGCAGATCAAATTCTGGAGGAGCATTCATCTACCTTTATTAAAGCGGAGTCCTCATGAACCAACAGGCTCTCAGTCAAAGGATGGTTGAGACGGCGGCCAGATGATGACCATGGGTCTGTGCAAGGTTGAACAGAAGCTATCCCATCACGGTGTGCATGGGAAGTGTGACAAGGGCATCAGGAAATGCAGCATCTGGCCACGTGACACAGACATGAGTCATTGTGCAGAAATCGCTGGAGATGACCATGCCGCAGGGCTGTGATCCCAGGCTAAGTGGCTGCTGTCACCCAGAAGTGTCCCACACTGATGGTGAGTACCAAGATAAGCCCGTCAGAAGAGGTTCACAGGGCTTATCAGACCGATTACCTGCAGTCTCAGCCTGGCTCTTGTCTGTGAGCTTCCCTCCTCAAACACAAGCTCGACACCCACGTGTTCCTTCTCGGATCCCACAAGGGAACTTCAGAGATAGACATATCTTATCAACTGATTGGAGCCCAAAGATTGGCCTGTGTCCTCTCCATCACCCCATGTCCTCTGTGTTATTTCTTATGCTCCACAGATCAGTGGAACCATATGATAATTGACTCTCTGCTTGACTTATTTCACTCAGGATAATCTCCTCCAGTCCTGTCCATGTTGATGCAAAAGTTGGGTATTCATCCTTTCTGATGGAGGCATAATACTTGGAGGGGTTGATGAACCATGAGAGACTATGGACTCTGAAAAACAATCTGAGGGTTTTGAAGGGGTGAGGGGTGGGAGGTTGGGGGAGCCTAGTGGTGGGTATTATGGAGGGCACATATTGCATGGAGCACTGGGTGTGGTGCATAAACAAAGAATTCTGGTACACTGAAAAGAAATTTTAAAAAATTAAAAAAAAAAAAAAAAGATTGGCCTGTGTCCTTGTAAGCTGGGTCATTCAGTTGACTCTGTATTTTGGGGGTTTTGCGTGTCTTCAATCTAGTGAAATCTTTCAGGAGCCTTCTGTGCTATACTGGGAGTTGACATCACTGCAACATTTTCTTTTCTTTTCTTTTCTTTTCTTTTTTTTAATTTGTTCTCTCTCTTTTTTTTCCCCAGCCGAAAGTCTTCTTGGCCCCTGTGGCATGGATTCCCAGGGAAGAGATTTTCACAGATCAGACTTCTTACGGACGGTCTCATGAAAAGCTCTTCTTTGCAGACAGCAGGGTTTTCCAGTCTTAGCGCTACTGATGTTTGAGGCTGGGTAGTGGGGTTTTTTTTGGTAGGGAGTGGTCTTATGCATTATACCGTTACCAACTAGTACCACCATCACCTTCACCCTGTGATGCCTCTCATCTGCGACAACCAAAAATGACTCCTGACATTGCCAAATGTCCATGGGGGGAGAAATTGCCCCCTGTTGAGAACACATTGCATGGAATATGTTGACCCCTAAATGCACAGGTAATTTTTCTCTTTGGACTTTATTCTCTTTTCTTTCTTTCTTTCTTTCTTTTTTTCTTTCTTTCTTTCTTTCTCTTTCCTTCATTCCTTCCTTCCTTCCTTCTTTCTTTCTCTGTCTCTTGCTTTCCTTTCACTCTTTCTTTCTCTTTGTCTCTCTCTTTCTCACTTTCTCTCTTGCTTTCCTTTCTCTCTCTCTCTTTTCTTTCTCATTATCCTTCCTTCCCTTCCTTCCTCCTTCCCTCCCTCCTTTCTTTTCTTTTCTTTTCTTTTCCTTTTTCTTTCTTTCTTTCTCTCTTTCTTTGTTTCTTTCTTTCTTGGTCAGTTTCTTTCATTTGCATAGGACACTGTCCTCAGCTTTAAGAGGTCTGACTCCATAATACACACGCGACTTCTGTTGGCAAAAACGCTGGCCTTAACTGCTTTGTTTACCAGAGAACTGCCAACGAGTTCTGTGACATTGTGGATGCTTCCCGTTTTGCCATGGCAACCCAAGGCCCTTCTTGTTGAACAATCTGTATGCCCTGGATGTCCACAAAGCAGCCCGGGCATCAGTTCAGAAGGAAGTAGCCAAAAGCTCAATGCGAGGTTGACAAAAGGTTTCCTCTCCTTGTCCCTCTTGTGTTGCTGCATTTTCTTTATTGATCGAGGATTCATCTAGGTTTTTTAGGTGACTTACTGGAAACTGGCAGATCCAACTGCAAGGCAATGGAAAGTATTTTAGGGAGCACCGTCAAGCCGGGTTCCACTTCAAGGAACTTATTATATTATATAAGGAGCGAGAACATTTGCACTTATGTAGCTGTCCTTCTTGTCACCCAGTGGGAGTGAATACATTCCACTCCCAGCTGTCAGCCAGTTTCCGGGTTGGGCGTGGAGATTTGATTTTCTTTCTTCTGAGTCCTGGAGGTTCTGGGCAACTGCAGCCCACTAAGGTTTTTATTGTCCTGAATGCTCATAAGCACTGAGACTGAAGGGAAGAAAGGTGACCCCTGTGGGTTGATGATGATTTCAGGGGCAAGCCACAGCCCTTGGACGCAGTAGATTTGGACATGATCGGTTTGCTAAGACTCCAGTGGAACACATCTCTCCTATTAAATGAGAGACCCTGCAAACGTTCTTCAGGACGGGAGTCACGAGAGGCTACTCTTGGCAGAGATGAAATTCATCCCAATTGCACTCCGGTGGAAGCTTTATATTCATGACCATGGTTCATGTCAATTCCTACATCAATTTAAACTTCTATCAAGGCAAAATCACCAAGGTCAGGAAAGACCCTTTCTGCAAAGCTGCAGGTTGGAAATCATTGCTCATTTTACAATTCCAGTAAGCTTCTCCATTAGGGTAAGCAAACTTCATGGGCAAAAGTATATTCATATCTGTCTTCCTTCTCAGAGTAGTTCTCCCTTATTTTTAATGTAGAGCTCCTTATGCCACTGGGACAGGCCTTTTTCAATGAGACATTTCAGGATTAAATAAATACCATCACTACCATTCACACTTGTCATGTGGTAACAACTTAAGATCAACAGATTGGACTGAAATATATGTTGATGGAGAAATGGGATTGAGAGAGTGTTTGATTCACATCACAAAGTCATGGGCTATCTCATTCTTATTTACATAGTAGATGTGGGTTCTGGCTCCAGTGTTAACCAGTTGTGTGAACAAGATTAAGTGTTTGTTCTTCAGGTCCAGGACATGGCTCCTTCAGGTCTAGGATGGTCTGACAGTTAATTTTTTGTGTCAACATGACTGAACTAAGGGATACTCAGAGAGCTGGTGACACTACTTCTGGGTATGTCTGCAAGGGTGTTTCTGGAAGAGATTAGGATTCGAATCCATAGACTGAAGGAAACGTGTGCCCCACACCAATGGGAGTGGTCATCACCCAATGCATTGAGGACCTGGGTAGGACACAAAGGCAAAGAAGACCAAATTCATTCCCTCTGTTGAGCTGAGACACCCATGTGCTCCTGCCCTTGGATACCAGTGCTCGGGATTCTGAGGCCTTAGGACTTGGACTGAAGTACACTGCCTAGGGTCTTATTCATTCAGGCTGCTCTAACAAAATAGTGCAAACTGGGTATAAGTAACAAAATTTTTATTTCTCAGTTGTGGGAGTTCCAAGTCCAAGCATGATGGAGTTCTGCTGAGAGCCCTCTTTGTAGTGCATGGCTTGAGCCTTCATGCTGTATTCTCATGTGGCAGAGGAGTGAGGGGGCTCTGTAAGTTCTCCTTGATAAGGACACAAATCCCACGCATGAGGGCTCTGTCCTCAGGACCTAATCACCTCCCAAAGATCACACCTCCTAATCTATCACATTGGTGGTTAGGATTTCAATATATGAATTTCCTACGTTGAGACCATAGCACCTGGTTCTCCAGGTTGCAGACAGCAGATCATGGGACTTCCCTGCCTCCATCACTATGTGGGCCAATTCCTATAATAAATCTATCTATCCATCCATCCGTCCACCCTCCCACCTACCCATCCACTCCTCCATGCACCCACACCTCCATCTCTCCTATTTGTTCTACTTCTCTGGCCAACCCTGACTAATACAGAAGGGGTAAAGCCAGTACTAAGCCCATATGGTTGTCTGGACAACTCAAAAGTCCATACAAAGTGCTAAGGAAGGCCTAGCACATGGTACGGGTGATGTGGTATAAACTCTGTGGAACGAACATTATTCCTGCAGAGCCCTGTTGTTTCCTCCTTCCTATCTTCCCCTCTACAATGGCATAAAAGACCCGGGACTAGGCTATTCTGTAGGGGACCTACATGCGTGGTTTTCCCAACAAGCACCATACCAAGTGTCTGGTCATTATCTGGTTCCCACCAAGAATGGACTCCCGACATCCTTCCTCATTTGCAATCCTCTCAACACTTTTTCTGGCACAGTCATGGACCTGTGGCCCGTTTCTTCTACTCATGTGATTTCCCGAACTCTCAATGCCAGTCGGACTCCTGTTTCTCTGGCTTTGAGCCCATGTTTCCCTCATCGATTACAGTTCATTCCAGGCCACTTTGGAGAGCGTGCTTGCATAGGGCAGGTAGGTGTATTGTCTACCTTCTCCACTCCTGAATTTCTAATCCTTAGAAGAGAATGTGTTGCAAGGCAGGTACTCGTAAAGATCTGTGAGGGGACTAACAAGCTATATTATTCCACGGACCACTTCAAGATCCTCAAGAGAGTTACACCTGTCTGACCCATGAGTCTATCCTCAGATTGACTGTGAAAAACACTCTCATGGGACTTCCCCTAGAGGAGTGGGATTGAGACACCGATGGGTCTGGAATAAAGAAAGCCACGTAGCATGGTGCCCATGTTGCTTCCTTTTCTTGGCAGAGGTGATAACAGAACTTCTGCAGAAGGTCAGTGATGATCACATTAAAAAGATGGGGTCTTTTTAATACCCATCTTCTCAGGATGGATGAGTAGTCCTGGTGTGTTCCTTACGAGCAAAATGAGAAACGAGCATAAAGCCCATAAAACTGCATAAAGCCATTCTTCCTGCCCCTAGGATAAGGAAAGCTTGGTCCAATGGTCTAAGTATGACTCAATGTCCATTATGAAAAGTTCTATTTTTAACCATTTTTCGTACAATTAAATTTTCCACTGAAAATGTCATGGTCACACCATTGAGGAATCTCTTGATTCAGAAAACATTAAAATTAAACCAGTGGGGCTTGAAAGCACTGTATACTGTTCTACTTCATTTCCAATATAATGAATATGTTTAATATTTTCTCCCTTTTGGCTCAAAACAGAACTTTGAAAAATGTCATACATGAGAAAGATCATGGGGAGGGAGATAGGGAAATGGAAAGAATGAGGGATGTTCTCAAAATAGAAGACAAACATCCTTGAAAGAAGGAAACAAATGACAGCAAAAAGAAATAAATTTCAAAATATGTAAAATGCATCCTTAAAACAGCAGAAGAAAGAACCAGCCTGAGAACAATTTTTTTAGAACACCATTTTCCAAAGTAATGTTTCTTATTATAAAAATAATGCTCACTCATTACAAAACACTCAGCAAACAAAGAAAAGTACACAAAGGGAATAAAAATCATTCAAAGGCCACCCTACAGAGAAAAACGTTTTAATGCTTTTGGGTATTTCTTTCAAGTCCTTTTTATATTCCTTATTTTTACAAAATGGGGGCATACACAATAACGGTTTTAGATTCTCCTTTTTTAAAAATTTAGTATTACGTTGTGAGCATTTTCCCATGTAAAATAGTATTTGAAAACATGATTTTATTAGTTATATTGGGAGTCAATAAAGTAGAACTCACAGGCCAAATATTGACCACCACCTGTTTACACATAGCCCACATGTTAAGGGTAGTTTTCATACTGAAATAGAATGTCTTGAAAAGTCAGAATAACTGTTCATGACACATGAAAATGATATGAAATTAACCTTTCAGTGTCCATAAATAAAGTCTTATTGGAACAGAGCCATGACATTCACTTATGTATTGACTATGGTCTCTTATGCCCCACAAGGGCAATTAAGTAATTGTAATGGAGACTATATGGTCCTCAAAGCATAAAATGTTCATTATTTGGCTTCTTACAGAGTTTGCTGATCCCTGATCTACATAATTATATAACCTCTGCATATATCATAATTTATATATTTTATCATGTTTATACATTTTATAATCATTTCTCTGCTACTGACCATCATGGAGTTTCTCCTTGCTATTTTAGGTAATTTGGTTATGAATTTTCTTGACCTAAATTATGGTTGACGTCTCTGAATATTTTTCTGGGTAATTAATTATGGGCCAAGGGTCATGGCTATTTTTATACCTCTTCGTGTATTGTCCTCCAGAAAGGCAGAAAGGGTATATCCTGTTCATGGCCAATGGTGCTTAGAAAAAAATGGGGGCTCTGAATTGGCATCATGATGTTTCCTCCATAGAGCTCTATCATTTCCAGCCACAAATAGGAAATTATTAGCTGTCTTTATCTCTCTACAATTCTTACAATCCTTTTTCATGATATTGATAGCTAGAAAATGATCTACATCTACCTGTTCCGTGGACCCAGAGGGCTGCAAAACTTCCATCTTAACACCCAGTGGGCATTTTAACCCGTAAAATAACCCATATGTTTGTTTGACCTCTGGAAAGCAATCAATCCAGGCAGGCATCAGAGAATAGAATTGTAACAACAGAGAGATCCCCACTAAGGCAATGGGGCTGACAGATTGACGAGGCAAACTGCTCATAGAGCAGAATGCAAGGCAGATGGTTCCTCATCATAGACTGGGCAACCAGAATTATAAGCAATTATGAAGAATTCAAATTTCAGTGCAAGTCAATGCTTTGCACTCCATCTAATGGAATGTCAGAAACAAAGGGAACTACATACCACCATGGTTTGGTTCATTAATTTGACAGGTGAAAATGGTGTGGTGGTCATTTGCGTTATTTCTGTTAGTTTCCCCTTGTGTTACTGGGGGTTCACCTTTATGTTACTTTGTAAGATCTCTTTATACTTTAACAAGATAAATGTTTTATCTCCTAAGTACAATTCATGCAAGACTTCTATGCATTTCTTATGAGTTTTTGATATGTATGACTCATAAGTGGAGAACATTGGATTAAGGGAGGTTAAGCAAGGCTGTTTAATGGAAGATTTCTCTAAGCCTTTAATATGATAAGGTGAACTTTGAATCAGCAGGTGGGAAAGTAAAATGTGGCATTTGCTAAAATTATTGACAATGGGCAATGATGTTTATTAAGCATCTTTCAGTATATGTGTTAACCTTTTTTGTAGCTAAATTTTGGGAATATGTAGTAGGAAGTATACAGAATATTCCAAAAAATATTGAATTCTACTGAAAAACAAAAAACATTCCTTGGAAATATTAATAAAATGGATGAATACAAAATAAATATAATAACACAACAGTTTTCCTAAGTACAAAAAACAACTAGTTTTAAAATATTATCTAAAAAGGGCCTATCCCAGTAGAAATTAAAACAAACAAACAAACAAAAATCTAGACATAACCTTAAAAGGAAACATATAAAACCTATCTAGAATAATTTTAAAAACTTCACTAAACAATATAAAATAAGGCCTGCATAAAACAAAAAAATCATGTTTCAGGATTCAAAGTATGAATATTTTAATTATTTCCATTTTGAAAAAAATTCCAAATATGTTGTAGATTTATATAATGACAGTAAAAACCTTCGATGGATATTTTCAGGAACGAGTAATTTTTTTTCTAAAATTCATCTGAAATTAATGATCAGTCTTATTCATTAAGGCCTTCAAAAATTAGCAAGAGACAACTAAGGAGACATAGCAAAATATTTTATGTATGAGGACCATATAAGATTCACACAGATGTAGCCAAGAAGAGATACCAGACTCTTTCTTTGTCCATACTATATGAGAGATCACAAATGGCAAAGTCTCCACAGGATAAGGTACAAGGGGCTAAAAAAATCCAAAAAGAAATAATGGCTGAAAATTTCTCCAGTTTGAAAAGAGACATAAACCTACTGATTCAAGAAGCTGAATGAACACGAAAGGGGATGAACTCCATTAAATCCATACCAAGATATCTTAATTGAACTTCTGAAAGTAAGCGAAACTTGAAGGAAGAAAAACCCTGAAAGCAGCCATGCACACACACACACACACACACACACACACACACACACACTCTAAAAAAATTTAAAAACACCCCCGAAAAACAAAAAAGCAACTTATCCATGGGGTGAAAAAAAATCAAATGACAGCAAATCTCTCACCAGAAACCACAGAGGTCTCAACTTGAAAGTGGCATAATATTTTTCAGATGATTAAAGGAAAAACAACAACAACAACACCAAAAACCTGTCAATGCAGAATTCTATATTCAGTGAAAATATCCTTCAGGAATAAAAGGGTAATTGAGACATTCTCAGATGAAGGAAATCTAAAATAATTTGTCAATAGCAGGCCTACAACAAAAAACTGCTAAAAGAAATTCTCTAAATAAACGGGAAATTGTAAAAGAAGAAATCTTAGGATATCAGGAAGGAAATAATACAATATGCAAAAATATGAGTAAGTGTGTGTGTGTGTGTGTGTGTGTGTGTGTGTGTGTTTTCCCCTTGAGTTTTCTAAATTATATTTGAGGGTAGAAGCAAAAACCAGAATATTGTCTGATGTCATTCTTAGCATCTGCTGAAAAAATACTTGAGATAATTATAAAAGGGAGGGTAAGGGAGACAAAGTTTGTATACTTCACTAAAACTGATAAAATGGTGACATCAGTACACTGTGATACTTATGAATATATAATATCTAGAGAAACCAGCAAAAAATTATACAGAGAGACATACTAAAATCAATATGAGTTTCTAAAATAAAGCCCAAGTATCCCACAGGAAGGCAGAAATAGAAAACAGAGAAATGAAAAACAGATAAGAAAAAAGTGGCATAATTAGCAATAACATATCAAAAATTATATTAAATGTAAATGGTCTAAATACATCAATTTAAGACAGACTGGCATCCATCCATGATAAATATCTCTGAAAAGTAGAAATAGAGGGAAACTTTTTCAACTGCATAAAGGACAGCTATATACTTGCAGCTAACAGGATACTTAATGGTGCAAACCTGAATGTTTTTCCCTAAAATAGAGAAAAAGGCAAAAATGCGCACTCTCATCATCTTACCCAACTTACTCCTGGAAGTTCTAGTTAGTGCAATAAGAAAGTAAAAAGGCAGGCAGATCCGAAAGGAAGAAATAAAACGATTCTTAGGCGTGACACCAAAAGCAAGAGCCATAAAACAAATCATTGATAAATGAGTCTTGGCCAAACTATAAAACTTTGGTTTTGTGAAAGATCTTGTTAAAGGGTAAGAAGACAAGCTATAGAATGGGGAAAATATCCGTAAATTATATATGACAAAACCCTTGTATCTAGAAGATATAAAGAACCCCAAAACACAACAGTGAAAAGTACACAATCCAATGAGACTAAGTTCAGGAGACATACAAGGACATTTCACTGAAGAAGAGATACCTATGGCAAATAAGAACATGAAAAAAATGTTCAACTTTATTAGCTATTCCAGAAATGCAAATTAAAACCATAATGAGGTGGGCCTGGCTGGCCCAGATGGTAGATCATGCAACCTTAATCACACGGTCATGAGTTCAAACTGCACATTGGGCATAGAGCTTACTTAAAAAATAAATAAATAAGCAAAAGGATATTAGTTTGATAAAAAAAAAAAAAAAAAAGAACAAAACAAAAGCCACAATGAAATATCACTACACAGCTGTCAAATGGCTAAAATAAAAAATACCAACAATGTCAAATGCTGGCAAAGATGCAGAGAAATTGAATCACTCCTATATTGCTGGTGGGGGATTGAAAATAGTACAACTACTCTGGGAAACAGTCAGTCGGCTTCTCAAGTAACTGAACATACAACTAACATACAACCAGAAATGGCACTTCTGGACATTTATCCCAGAGAAATGTAAAGACGTATAAACAGCTGTATGTAAATATTTATAGCAGATTTATTTGTAATAGTTAAAAACTGGAAGGGCACCTGGTGTGCTCAGAGTACAGCATGTGACCCTAGATCTCAGAGTTGTGAGTTTGAGGTTCACACTGGGTATAGCTATTACTTAAAAAAAATTTTTTTTTTTAATTTTAAAAAGGCAAAAGCTAGAAACAACCCAGATTTCCTTTAGTGGGTGAATGGCTAAGAAACTGTGGAATGTCTATACCCTGGAACTCTACTCAGAAATACAAACAAAACAAACTAGGAATCCAGGCAACAACCTGATGCATCTCCAGAAAATTATTCTGAATGAGAGACGCCAATCCCAAAGCTTATGATTCTACCTAGATAATGTTCTGGAAATTATAGTAATGAAGAAATGGGAGAATAGTGGTTGCCAGAGGTTAAGGAGAGGGAGGGGGCAGGTGGGGAATGGATGTGGCTAACATGAGATATCTTGGCAGTGATAGAAATACAATATATCTTCACTGTACCAATGTCCATATCCTGGTTGTGATGTACTACACTTCTGCAAAATATTACTATTGTAGGACTCTGGATACATGGTACATGTGACATCTCTATTATTTCTCAAAACTCTAGGTCTATAATTATCTAAAAATAACATGTTTAATTAGAATAAAAAGGAATAAATCTGTTTTCAAAAATAGCAACAAAGAAGAGCCTTTAACTGGATGGAGGCACACGCATGATATGTTCGTTAAAATAATATATGCCTTGGGGCACCTAGGTGGCTCAATCAGTTGGGTGTCCCACTCTTGATTTTGGCCCAGGTCACGATCTCAGGGTTGTGAGATTGAGTCCTGTGTGTGCCTCTGTACTCAGTGGAAAGTCTGCTTGAGAGCCTCCATCTCCCCCTACCCCGTGTCCTGCCCCACACACTCCTTCTCTCTCACATAAATATAAGTATATCTCAAAAAAATAAAATGGCATACACCATTTGAAAAGTAGTCAGAATATATAAAAATTTCATCAAGAATTTGTGAGATTTTTCTTCACTTAACTTTGCATTTTCCATAGAAATGTTACATTTGAAACTAGAAAAAATATACTCCAATGGCCCAGCACTGGAAGGTTGTGGAATAGGTATTTAGTGAACCTGGATCTGGTCAGCAATGATGTGTGTTGGGTCCATTAATAACGAACTCAAAACCAAGTGCCGTGACACCTTACCATGCACCTGCCAGAGAAAGGGCTGATTGGTATTGGTCCTGCCACATTTCTAAATTCTTGCTTTATTACAGAATAAAGTTCCATTTTAGTTCATTGATGAGGCCCTGCATTGTCCAAATTCTTGCTTTATTACAGAACTAGTTCATTGATGAGGCCCTGCATTGTCCTGAATGGAGACATCACAGGAGGGGAGCGACTTTCTGTTTTACTTTTCTCATGAGTTGGTGGTGAATGTGGACAGAAATAATAGCCCATTTTAATGGGCTGACCTTGCTCCTAATGAAGATGGGATGAAGCCACTTCACCCTTAATAGCATCTGCCCTTTTCCCACCTTGGAGTATAGGGCTATAGTCATTTCATGTAGAGCCACAAAGCACAGATGGGCTCAGAACCATCTTCCATGGCACAGCTCTGGAGTGCATTAGAAATCACCCACATTATCTTGGAAGCTCTCTTTAATTATGTCATGCACTTTTATTTTTAAAGATTTTATTTATTTATTTGAAAGAGAGGGAGAATGAGAGAGAAAGCATGAGAGGGGAGAGGTCAGAGGGAGAAGGAGACTCCCCACGGAGCAGGGAGACCAATGTAGGACTTGAGCCCAGGACTCCAGGATCATGACCTGAGCCGAAGGCAGTTGCCTAACCAACTGAGCTACCCAGGAGCCCCTGGTGTGGACTTCTTGAGCAATGACAAAGGTGATGTGCACTCTTTGGGCTTAAGTTTCTAAGCAACTTTGCTTTGAGCTTCTCTCCATAGGTACCTTGGAGACTCTTCAACCTAGGAGTTGTCAGGTGTGAATGGGCCTCACTGGACTGAACTTCCCATTTTACACCACATCCCGCCCCTATCCTCTATCTGAAAAACTCACCCATCAGCCAAGCTGCATCTGAGAGACCTCTGAGAGACTGTTAGATTTGATCACTTGAAATTGTCATTTGTACAAGTCAAGAATAACTAAGTGTTGGCAAATTCATGGGCTTCATCACCAGAGGTTCTCCACCTGGGGCAATTTTGCCCTCCCTGGGGATGCCTGGCAGTGTTTGGACCCCTCTTGGATTGTCACTAATGGGAAGACATGGTACTAGAATTCATCAGACTGAGGTCAAGGACACTGCTAAATATCTCACAATGCAAAGAATAGTCAAGCCTTGCTCCATCCCCCCACACAAAGACTCACCCAGCCCCAAATTTCAAAGGGTCACAGTGAAGACACCCTGCTACAGTCCATGGAATCACCCAATGGCCAAATGGCAATCCATGGGCCAAAGGGAACCCTTGCAAATTGTTTTGTTTGTTCTCTGCATTGTCCTAAACTAAATGGTAGTTCGATGGATAGTACCATCGGCTGAACCTCCATTGTTACAGTGAACCTACTCACCTCTTTACACCACCTGCCTGGCTCATGGACACATCTGACTTTGTAAACCTCTGGTGTTGAAGAACCATATACTAAATCCGTGATTCTCAAACAGTAGCGATTCTGCATTCCCATTTCCACCTTCCCGTCCTAGACACACTTGGCAACGTCTAAAGACGGTCTTGGTTGTCACAACTAGAGAAATGCGTGGTGGTGGCCGGTGATGCTATTGGGATCTCGTGTGTAGAGGCCAAGGACACTGATCCTCATCCTGTAATGCATAGGGCATCCCCAACAAAAAAGTCTTCTACTGCAAATGTCAGTGGTACCAAGGTGGACAAACTCTGTTTCCAGCAATATGATGTAGGATTTAAGAGCATGTACTCAAAATCACACTCCCTGGTTCTAATGGCTTTAGCACTTGCTTGTAGTGTCTGCTTGAGTAGATTTGTTAAAATGGTGATAATGTTGACTTCTGCCTCAGGTTTGTAGAATGGATTGAATACATAATTACAGGTTATTTCCTTTGAATGGTGCTGGGTACATTGATGTTGGCTATTATTACCTTTAGAATTCTCTTTGAGGTAAAAATTGCAAGATCTAATCATTGGCAGAAAATTCATCAAAAGCATCTAGATTGCTGGAATTAATTTGAGATTCTGGTTTTTGCTTTTTTTTTTTTCTCCCCTCCCCAGTAGAGATCATTCCGTTTTAACCAATATGCACTAATGTTGACTTAATGGAATAATTCTGAACAGGAAGTTGACAATGGCAGAACATCATTGTACAAGTTCTACTGGTAGAAAGCTAACTCATCACAGGTAAGCAATGACTTTTTGTGGGTTGGGTATGTTTTTTTTTTTTTCTGTATTGTTTGTTTTCATCCCAGAGAAGTGGCCACCCTCTTGAAATCATGACAGGCTACACTTCATGAAACATCAAATACTGAAGTACAGTACCACATTTTTCTACTAGAGAAAAAGATCTACTTAGACTAGCACAGAGCTTGAGCTGTCACATTCTCAACCTCATACTCCTAAGAATGGGTCTTGAACAGGATATAAATGCATGCTCCCATTTCATGAGTGTCCCAGAAAGTCTGGGTTACCCCTCCAACCTGATCCCCTGTAGTTTGTCAAAGATAAGCCATCCTTGAGGGGCTCCAGCTTGATTTGTACGTGTAAAAAGGCAAAGATTCTGCAGAAATTATTTGGATTAGAAACAAAGGAGACAGCTCGTAAATAAGCAGGTCAATTTTTCTCATTAAGGTGTGGGGAAAAAAGTCGGCTGCATCCTGAATGCCCTGCTCACCTTCAGCAGGGAAGGCTGAACAATCTCATCAGGTAAGGTCATTCCGCATGGCAGGTGCAACGCCCGTCTCGCCCTTCATTAATCCACAGGGGCAGGCACGAGGGAACCCATGACTCTTTATCCCCGAAACACCGGCGGAAACAAGGCAGGCTGTCAGGAGTCTCCATTTCAATTCCATGACTCAAAAACAGAAACCAGGATGATTTTTCTCCTCTCTCGTTCGCTTCTTGCTGATGTTGTCAGGGAAGCTTTCATGTGATCACCTGTTGTTGTGTGTGTGTCTCTTTCATTGTCTGAGTCTTACCGTATTTGAGAAAATTGCAAAGGTTTGTGATCATGGCAGCATCTTCTGGTGGCTTGGAGGGCTGCTTTATAGAACCATGAGATCAAACTCATTGAGTCTGTTGGGCAGGATTCCGGGTGAGCCTGGCAGCCGGGCTCCTGGCCAGAGTTAAATAAATAGCAATTGTGACGGCCAGAGAGTACCAAGATGAGGAAACAGTTTTCCAGCATTCGCTGGGGTCCCTTTCACCTGTGGAACCCAAGCAATTGAAAAGGAAGGTAAATTAGAGGCACCTTGTGTTCTACAGATGGTTTCCAAAGCCCTACAGTCTGCCTTGGGCATGACAAAGTTAAAGGACATGTGACTGAGGGATGGAGATACATTCTTTCCCATGGTATGGGTTCTAGTTTGATGGTGTGTTTCCCCCTTTCTGGGTCTTGATCATGGCAAAATGGAGCTGTCTCCTATGAAGGGAGATGAAAGAGCTCAAGCAAATTCTGAATTTCTACCCCTGCTTCCCATCACATGGTATTAAGAAGACCTGGGAGACTGAGTCCTAAGATGGGTACACTATGACATGCTAGGCAAATCCAGCTGTACTCATTCATGTACTGTCATTATGTATTGTGGTGGGTTTTGCTCTACAATGGCACAACAGAGTCTATGTGATAGAGACCGCACAGTCCAAAAAGACGAACGCATTTACTGACCGTACTTTACAGGAAAAGTTTGCTAACCCCTTGTTTGAAGGTAAGGAACCAGAGACTCAGAGTACGGAGACAGGTTTTCAAGACCCAGAGGCAGGTAAGGTTGGACGCAGGCGCCATATTTGTTTTTACAGCTTCCTCATAGAGTCATGAGTTTGTCTCTAACATTTACCAAAAAGGTTAACAGTCATCACACGGTAAGGAACCAGAGACCCAGAGTACGGAGACAGTTTTTCAAGACCACAGAGGCAGGCAACGTTGGACGCAGGCACCATGTTTGTTTTTACGGCTTCCTCATAGAGTCATGAGTTCATCTCTAACATTTACCAAAAAGGTTAACCGTCATCATGTGGTGGCACATTCTCTATCACAAAAGAGCACAGATGGATGGATTTCTGGCTTTTAAGTGGGGGCTCTTTCCTCCCAAATGATATTTGGGGCTACGCTTCACTTGCACTGTGCCCACCTGCATTGAGGATGGAACGTCACTTTCTAAATCATTCAGCATCTGACCAATGGATGCGCAATGGCAGGCTGCTAGTGAATTTGAACAGAAGACCCAACTGAGAGCAAATACCTCTCAGTAGATGTTCAATGATAACAAAAAAGCAGATGATACCCTATCAACTCCTGGCAAAATATCATCAGAAGTTGGGAAATTTCTCTGACAGAAGAGTAAGGCTTTCCCCCCCTTTCCCATGCAACCCACTCCGCTAACATATGCAAAAGTGAAGTCATCTAAATGGCTTGTTGCTTCATTATCCAAAAGTCTTCCTTTGAGTTACATGCAGACTCTACTGTCTGGGATGCAGAGCCCACCCACATTCAAGCTCAGTCCCATCTGCTTTATTTCCCAGTCTTGTCTACATGAGCACAAGGCTTAGAATTCTCATGCATTGTGCCATCACAGAGAATGGACAGCAGGGGCCCCCTTGGAAACCCCTTTCCCCCTTAGAAAGAGGTCTTGTAAATGCGCAGAGGATATGAACAGACATTTCTGCAAAGAAGACATCCAGATGGCAAACAGACATATGAAAACATGCTCCACATCACTCGGCATCAGGGAAATACAAATCAAAACCACAAATGAGATACCACCTCACTCCAGTCAGAATGGCTAAAATTAACAAGTCAGGAAATGACAGATGCTGGCGAGGATGCAGAGAGAGGGTAACCCTCCTACACTGTTGGTGGGAATGCAAGCTGGTGCAGCCACTCTGGGAAACAGTATGGAGGTTCCTCAAAAAGTTGAAAATAGAGCTACCCTACAACCCAGCAATTGCACTACTAGGTATTTACTCTAAAGATACAAACGTAGTGATCTGAAGGGTCATGTGCACCCGAATGTTCATAGCAGCAATGTGCACAATAGCCCAACTATGGAAAGAACCTAGATGTCCATCAACAGATGAATGGATAAAGAAGATGTGGTATGTATATACAATGGAATACTATGCAGCCATCAAAAGAAATGACATCTTGCCATTTGCGACAACATGGATGGAACTAAAGGGTATTATGCTGAGCAAAATAAGTCAATCAGAGAAAGACAACTATCATATGATCTCCCCGATATAAGGAAGTTGAGAGGCAACATGGGGAGTTTGGGGAGTAAGAAAAGAATAAATGAAACAAGATGGGATCGGGAGGGAGACAAACCATAAGTGACTCTTAATCTCACAAAACAAACGGAGGTGGCTTGGGGGGAGTGGGGTGGGAGAGGGTTGCTGGGTTATGGACACTGGGGAAGGTATGTGCTATGGTGAGTGCTGTGAAGTGTGTAAGCCTGATGATTCACAGTCCTGTACCCCTGGGGCAAATATACATTATATGTTTATAAAAAAAAATTATTAAAAAAAAAAGGAAAGAGGTCTTGCTCTACTCCAGAAAAACATCTGTTTGTGCTCCTTCAAACCCACTGTGTTGGCTACCTCCCATTCTTTACACTCTGGGATGCCCCCCCTTCTCACACGTGGTGTTTTTGAAGACTTCTTAAAATACCATCTTTCTTAGAAACCTTGTGCACCCTCTGGACTGTAAGGGGTTTGATTCCTCTTGAGAATAAAGTAGAACTTTGTGAAAATCTCTCTCAAGCCATGTCTGAGACTCTACTTCAATGAGTAGTCATTGGCTCTCACCCATGAGGCCATCTTCAGGGTGAGAACTGTTTTCTTCACCTTCCTAAATCAACTTTCCCTTACCTTGCTAGAATTGGTATTCAAAAAATTTTTGTAGAATTGAGCCATAAGACTCTAAGAAACTTAATAGATAGTGTTTGTTTGTGATAGTCAGGGTTCTCCAGAGAAACTAACCTGATGGGAAATGTACAGGGTGAGGATAGAGGGAAAAAAGAATGGAAGGAGGAAGTGGGAGAGAGATTGATCAATTATAAGGAATTGGCTGACACAATTACAGGGTCTAAGAGTCCTACAATCAATCACATCTACAAGCTGGAGGCCCAGGAGAAACAGTGGTGTAGTGTAGTTCAGTCTGAATGTGAAGGCTTGAGAATCGGGGAAGCTGATGCTACAATTGTGAGTCCAAGTGCAGGAGACCAATGCCCAGCTTAAACTATTATTCAGAGACAGACAGAATTCAACTTTTCCTCCTCCTCTTTGATGTATCCGTCTTTTTTTTTTTTTTTAAGATTTTATTTGAGAGAGAGTATGAGAGAGCGCACGAGCAAGGGGAGGGGGCAGAGGGAGAGAAGTAGGCTCCCTGCTCAGCAGGAGACGCAGGGCTTGATCCCAGGACCCTGAGATCATGACCTGAGCTGAAGGCAGACACTTAACCGACTGAGCCACCCAGGTACCCACCTTTGAGCTATGCTTGCCTTCAACTGATTGGATGAGGCCCACCCACACTGGGGAGGGCTGCCTGCTTTACTCTGTCTACTGATTCAGTGCTAATTTCATGTCCTACAGCCAAATATCTGAATGCCCTAGCATATTTATCACAGGTAGACACAAATTATATATATATATATATATATATATATATATATATATATATATTTGGTCTTTAAACTCTCCCTATCATGAGATGCACGTGGAAATGACCTGATGTACAGAAGTGTTCTTGGGGTAGGGGTTGGCAGACTTTTCTTGAAAAGGCCAGATGGTAGATGTCTTGGGCTTTGCTGGTCCCTCTTGCAACTACTAGACTGCTGTTTCATTGCAAAGTGAAAGCAGCCACAGATAATCTGAGAATAGAGGAGCATGGCCATGATCCAAAAACACATTATAAAACCAGGTTACTTGAATGCACTTGGTTTATAGGTTGTGGTTGCCAGGTCCCTCAGAATGCTCACTAAAGAAATCCTGCACAATCCCTATAAAGAAATAAAGAAAGAAATGCACATCGAGCTCGAGATACCTCGCCATTTGTTTTCTATCCAGGAAAGAAAGAAATAAGCAGATGCTAGTTTTCTCACAATAAGACATTTAAAAAAAAAAAACAAAAACGATTTTGTTTATTTATTGGAGAGTGAGAGAATGAGCAGGGAGAAAAGCAGAGGGAGAAGCAGGCTCCCCACAGAGCACAGACCCTGAGATCATGACCTGAGACAAAGGCAGATGCTTAACCTACGGAGCCACCCAGATGGCCCATGGCATTTCTTAAAACACGTTTTTCTCAACGCCTTACAGGCCAACAGCACTGTCATTTCCCTTTTGCTGGCTTTTGTTTGCTCGTTCCTGTGTACAGTTCGTGAATCACTTCTGTTCTCTACCCCTTACGTCTACAGAAATCCATTTAACTGAGCTCAGAAAATGTGTGGGCTTGGGTGGGAATTCTTCTTTTGACTCTATTAAGTGGGGAAAAAAATCTGTCCTCATTTTTCTAAAAATGGTTATTTTAATGAATTCATGAATCTTGCAGAGACGTGAAAGCAAACGGCACCTCTGGTTTAAGGGTTCCAGACAGCCAGCATCCCATCTATGAACTCGTATGAACAGACTGGAAACACAACAGCAAAAGCCATTGTTCATCCGTTCAATATTGGGACCACTAATTTCGTGTTTGACCTCAGAAGCGCGCACACATCCTACTTCTTGAATATTTCACACCGGGTTAAAAATTACATTGATATTTCCAGCCATTTCCAGAAAAACAAATTTGAGTGTGGCTTGTGAGAATTTCAGTGAAATACAGAGAAAAAAAAAAGAAGAAG